>NC_052511.1:7726999-7839499 GCF_014356525.2 Nilaparvata lugens
GACAGTTGCCAACAGTTTGCAATTGAATAATCACATTTTTTCGAATTACGAGCTCATTTTTAATTTTAGGTGAAAATGTTACAAAACATTAATTGTAGGGATTTTTATGCTCAATCTTTTCCACTCGGAATTTTTGTTTAAATTGTATCGGAAGCCTGATAATTGAGAATCTAAAATCAAACTTTGCATAGATGGAGCGGAGCTCCTGAAATTTTTACAGATATGAGACTTGTGGCAGTTGATAGAGCTTATCGATGACTATTCTAGGTATAACTTTTTAATCAAAATAGTTGGAGCCGTTTTCGAGAAAATCGCGGAAACCCCTTTTTTTGACAACATTTTCGCCATTTTAGCCGCCATCTTGAATCGCATTTGATCGAAATTGTTCGTGTCGGATCCTTATATTGTAAGGACCTTGAGTTCCAAATTTCAAGTTACACAAACAGAGCAATACCCAAAAACCACTTTTTTGGACTCAGGGGACCTTGAAACGTATAGAAATTTAGAAATTGGGGTACCTTAATTTTTTCGGAAAGAAATACTTTCCTTACCTATGGTAATAGGGCAAGGAAAGTAAAAGAGTCTACTCTGATTGGTTCTCGTGGCATATAATGATTGGAATTTAACAGGCTTTTGAGCAACCGGGTTCAAGATTCTAGATGACAGCATAGGCTTGTAGGCTTGTACAGAATAGGCTTGAGAATGTACAATAAGTTGCCATTGGATATCAAATGTTGTGAAAATATTGTTATTTTTTAAAAAAATACTTTTTGAGTGGCTGGTTTTGAGACCTATCTATTGTTAGACAGAGTTTTTCGATTCTACTTTATGTAATTCTACTTTGTGACTTTAAACTATTGCTTTGACTCTATTGTTTTGTAATTGTATTACCATGACTTTGTCAATTACCTATAATGTATTGGTCTACGACAGTAAAATCTATTTATTTTTTTTAAGAATTATCACTTGAAACAAGCCAATTCTCACAGTATTACGACAAACGACAGCAACAGACTGACGGAGAAAAAAATCAAACGTCTGTAATTAGACTTCAGCAGACATTTGCAGACAGACGGACGAATGTATGTGTTGTTGCAACAATCGAACACTTTGGGAGGGATCCGCATATGTACGTCTGGTCTGTTGCTGTGTGAGTTTGCCTTTAGTATGAAATAGAACTTACTCGTATTGAATTTCTTGGGAAGCGACCATATCTTGAGAGTGGTATCTTCACCAGCCGACACTAATAGATTGGCATTATTTCGACCCAAAGCAACGGATGTCACTGAAGACGTATGCCTTGTTCCGCTGGCTATACAATTCACTGATCCTTCACCGTTCATTAGCCACAGTCGTATACTGTTATCCTGGGAAATAAAAGAGAAGTTGATAATTTTAAGATAATTGAGGATTGAAAAAAACATTAATTTTTTTAGTTCATATGCAGAATGCATTTACGCAGAGGTATGACCTTAGCAGGCAAGGCCTACCTTGTGTCTTGAATCCCCCATTGACCTTATTCCATTTGTAAGTGTGTAAAAAACTAACATATTAAAGTTGAGAGTTTGGTCTCATTGGATGCGTGTATGTGCGCGCATGCTGAGAAATAAAATCTGGTAAGAGCAATAAGTGCTCACACTGAACGCGTGCACTTGCTGGTTGCGTTCAGTGTGAGTAGCTACAGGCAAGTTACAAAGTGCTTCAATGACTCTTTCCAGATTTTGTTTCTAGGCTCTTCATGATCTGACTTGCACTTGCACATACACGCATCCAATGCGATTATACCCTCGGATTAAGTCGAGAAGTATGATACAACAAACAAACCTGATTATTAGAATAATATATCTATATAGAATAATATATCCGAAAGATTTTAGAGCCAATGTTCATTAAGCTACAAAAAGAGTTCACTGTTTACATATAATATAGGGGCACCGAGCTTCGCTCGTTATTTATTTATTTACTTTTGATAAACCAAACACAATAATGATTATCAATTATCAATTATTCAATTATCAGTGATTTGAGTGTAATATTTTTGTTTCCTATCCAGTTTCTCAACCTTCAAAATTCTTAGCTTTAGTTGTTTTTGAGTGAAAAAGAACTAAATTTCAGAAAAGTGGAATCATAACCTCATTTCGGACTTTTAAATTATTATCTAAATTTGGGAGAGAAATAGTACAAGGAGTATCCTTAGTTTTTCTCTCCCATTCAGTGCTTCTTGTAAAAATTATAATAATAATAAGATAAGATAAGATTGGGGAAGTACTAACATGCACAGCCCAAAACTGTTTCTTTCCCGATTTTTTATTTATACACTATAAATAGTCCAGAAAGTAGGTTATGTTCCATACACTTGAATTCAGGTTCAATTTTAAGTGATGATATTAAGTGCAATATTTGACTATAATTTGGCATTTTAATCATTCTGAATTCAAAATTTCTAGCTCATATATATTTTTGGACAGAACTTTGAACTTTAACTCTCCTCAGTAAGAACATAACCTATTTTTCGGACATTTTATTATTTATCAAAATTTGGGAACAGTACAGTTTTGGGCTATGCCTGTTTTTCTATCCCGATTATATTCATATGATTTGTAATTATATCAGCAAATGAATAAATAAATAAATAAATTTTCTGTTCAAACATTTGAAAACAAAAAAATATAATTTAGATTATATACAAACCAAATTGAATAACAAAATAACACTCACTAATCTCTTGAAATTGTCAAATAATGATCAACTTTGAAAACTATGATATACTCTAGTTTCGGAGGATTATCATGTCATGTCAACAAATCAGATTATGTTGATCAAATCGATTAAATTATCCAGCTAGATAAAATTTCTCGCTGATTGATTATGATTACACAGGTGGAAATAATTTTGTCTCTCTCCCACACAGGCACACGCATCTTCTGTTATCGAGAGACGATCTGTTTTCCAAGGATGAATTATCCTTCTAATTTCGTTCAGCAAGTTTTCCAAAGAATGAGACCTAGTGCAATCGAATCTTTATATCATAAACCTACTATGTTCCAAATTTCGTGGAAATCGTTAGAGCCGTTTTTGAGATCCGTAAAACATAAATAACCAGATATATAAATCAAGAAATTGCTCGCTTAATATAATAGGATATGTTGAACGAGCGTTGCGAGTTCTTCCTATTGACTTGGGACTCGTGTCGTTGTCCGTTTGTGGCTTTGTTTATTCGACGATAACATTCAATTATCAACTGTTTAGATAAATCAACTTCAAATTCTCAACTCTTTGGACCATGATAAAGATCTAGTTTGTTGGCCAACGATAATGGCTCACTCCTTCGTTCTTTTTGAGGATATAACAGGATAACATAGGAAGTACATAAACAATTGCAATAATTTATCATTAAAAATCACAAATCAGCTGTCAGCTGGATTATTGATTGCATAAAATGATGCTGATGCATACAATAATATTGATAATTCAGTAGAACCATAAAAGCTATCTTTTGCTATGGTACAACTCAAACTTTTTTACTAGACTTTCTACAGCATTTAATATAGTAAAGTCCACGTTATAATGGCAGTGGAGAAAGATAGGTGAATAACGTTGCCGATCATCTGTCTTATGAATGCCTTCTATAGACGGTAGCTGATACAGGTTTATTGACTTTTCATTATCGTTTAAAATAATCAATTAGGTTATATTTTATTAAGCATGAAATTATAATTTTCAATGATTTCATAATGAATTTCCATGATCAGGATAGAATATTTTAATTAATTATTAATTCTACATTGTTAAAAGACGATCTGGCAACAGAGCAAAGCGAGAAAGAGATAGCGCTATCCGCTATGTTGAATGATAGACAAGGATATCAATACTATTGCTAATGAAACACTGCCATTATAACGTGGACCTCACTATAGAATAGTTGACAGAATATCAGCGGCATTTTGAACGAGTTCTCCTGCCCGGGGACTCACTAGTTATCATTGCCTACATGAGTGAAAAAATGTATTTTACCTTAGCGCCAGACACAAGTAGATTAGGATTGGCTGGAGTACTAGTCAAACTTATAACTAGATCGGAATGTCCTTTGAGTAATTGGCAGGCCATGTTTGCCACTGTATACAATTTAATTACAGAACTATTTGTGGCAACTGCTAGGTGAGACTGATTTTCCCCCATGAAAACCACGTCGAAAATCTCATCACTGAAGCCGACCATCTGAAACCGAAACAATTTATTGATTTAACATTTATCCAATACAAATAAACTTTAGAAATAAAATTCTAGATCTCAAACGAAAGCAAGTTTTGGTATTTATTAATTTTACAATATCGGGGATCGAGCTTCGTTCTGGAGTACAAAAGCATAAAAAATTTATTACGAAAGAAGAAATTATAATAACATTCATACACAAATGTTCTATCTAATCACAGTAAATTGAGATTAATTCCCAGCGGAATGCAAAAATTTCCATCACAAAGGCCCGGTTGCACAAAAGCCGGTTAAATTTTAATCCTGATTAACTTCACGTGAACCAAATCAGAGAAGACCATTTCAAAAAGATGGATCTACTGGAATTAATCAGGATTGAAAATAATCCGGCATTTTTGCAACCGGCACTAAGTACCTGATTGAATGATTACAAAAGTTCAACAGCTGAGTCATAATTTTGACACAATCCCACACACATGAACTCGCTCACTCACTTCCATTACCAATAGACGACGAAATAATTATTATCAGCTGTTCCAAAGATGAATAATAATTATCCTTTTAATGTCCTTCAGCGAGTTTTCTCAGGGATTAGACCTAGTGCAATCGAATCTTAATATTATAAACCTACTATGTTCTGAATTTCGTGAGAATCGTTAGAGCCGTTTTCGAGATCCGATGAAATACAAACATATAAACATCTAAACATCCAAACATCTATACATCTAAACATATAAACAGAAATTGCTCGTTTAATAGTATAGGATTCATCCAATAAAAAAATCCAGAAATTGACTTCTAGCCTCTTTTCTTTAGGGCTACTTTTAATATAAATAAAAATATAAATCTCAGATTTGAAAATGGCATTAATGTCCAAATCATGTTGTGACAAAATAATTTAAAAGGGTACTGAGATTTATATTTTTATTTATGGACTTATAGATCTGAAACAGAAACAAGGTTTAATATTTATTAATTTCTCATTTATCCAATTAAAACAAATTCTAGATTATTTCATTTTTTTTTGCATTTCTTTATTGCTTTATACATGTGTTTTTTGACATGAAAGTTTTGTTTTTGTTTTCCAATTAAAAGTCATCTGACACTTTCAAATGAATTGAATTAATTATTAGAGCCACAAAAATAAATGCATGATACTGTGAAACAATATCTTTCTCTGATTACAAGAGACATCAAATTGTTAATTGTAAATAACTGTACTAACAGTAATAACTATAAATAATTGTACATAATGTTTTGATAATTGTCGGATAGTACGACTGCAAACATATCATAGTGCATACTAACAACAACAACAAATTTACAACAAAGAGCTGTTCAAATAACAAAAAATCAACAAATTCAAAAAACAAAACACAAAACTCAATGAACAGGAAGACTTAGGAGTTCAAAAAACATAAAGTCTGGTATATGCGTATATGTGCAAGTGCACGGTTGGCTAGGCATTACCAAGCGCGCAAACGAGAAAATCTGGTTAGAGCAATAGGAACACTCACACTGAACGCTTGCACTTGCTGGTTGAGTTCAGTATGAGCAGTGACAGACAAGTCACAACGAGTTTCAAGATATATTTCTCGTTTTATTTGAATAAATGAATCGTAGTTTAGCGTTAAACGTGCACATGGCCATTAGTGAACTATGGTTGGTTTTACCTGTTTACTGACGGACAGTTTATCATCGGTAGCTACGAAGAATATCGTGTGATCAGAGCTGATAACCGCCAAGGAATTCCTTTCAGGACAAATCATAAGTTTCTTTATACCTTGTGCATCACTGCTAGATCCAGCTGAAATGAAGGAATCGCTCACATACAGCTCAGCAGCAGGATCTGCGTTCCAAACTCTCAACACACCTGCAAAACGAAAAATAGAAATATTATTAAGGGTAGCAAACCAAAAAATAACTCCATAAGCCGTAATTTTAACATTATGTACCTTTTCCTAGAGATCCATTCAACCTGAGATTTTGAACACTGAATAACATGACCTTTTTACATACTTTAGCACAAGCTTTTCAGTTTCCAACCATTTTTTTACCAAATATGATTTTTTTTGAATGACCGCTCAAAAACACAGTATAGAATTACAAAAAGGTATATAGAATGGGATTTTCAAATTATTTCTAAATTACCTCTCGCTAAGGTGTTCATAATAGTGCTAAAGAGTACTGTACAAAATTTTAGACGTCTACCTCAAAGGGTTCCTGAGAAAAAGGTACATAAGTTAACATTAGTACAGAGTTATTTTTTTGTCTGCTCCCCTTAACAAGATCAATAAAACAAATATTACTATTTCTCATTTAGGAGTTTCTTGACCATTCCAACATGTTTGTGAAATGGTTTTGAATGAAGTGATGAGATTAAAATAATCTACATCAGAGAATATGAATATTTAACAATAAATATTACGAAGATCTGAGAGTGAAGACCTGGCCACAGAGCTATAATCTCAAGGGTCTTATGACCTGCGATCATAATTCATTAGGATGATATGGATATAGATATATAAGATATGTTAATATTTTTGAAGGGACGGATTCAAAGATCCAAAGGTTCAAAGAACCTCACACGTTAATCGTAGCTTATTGTGTGTCCCAAGTATGTTAGACAAACCAATTCCTGTGTCCTTTACAAGGTCCAGGAGTTTTTTCCCTATTCCACATCCCATTCCTCACCTGGTTGCTTGCAGCCAAACAGAGCCCTTCTTCTAGCCCCAAGTCTTTCGCAATCCTGTATGATATGCTTGGCAGTCTCTTCAAACTGATTACAAAGCCTACACATCTGACTTTCATTTCTGAGTCCAATCGTGTGGAGATGTTTCCTGAAGTGGCCATGTCCAGTTATCAGGGCAATCAAATGACCTGACCTCTACCCAGACCTCATCAGCCAGCTGGTGAAGCAAGGGCTTGCTTCTGCCAGCAGCCTATTGCCAAGTGCTTGACCAGGGTGACCTTGCCATTGCTGGTGATGTAAGTCCCTGGACCATCTACTTATTGTATGGAAGGCAGTTGTTTTGCTAATGCCACAGCTTGGCTCTGGACCAAAGAATGGCATACTGGAACCCCGCTTAGCAAGCTCATCTGCACGCTCGTTACCTCCTATGCCTACATGGCCAGGTACCCAACCAAGATGCACAGAGTTGCGTGTTGCAAGCCTGCTGAGTGTTTTGTGGCACTCCCACACCAATTTAGACTTTATTTCATTGGAGTCAAGAGCCTTGAGGGCTGCCTCAAAATCTGACAGGATTAATATAGGCTTGTCACAATATTGTCTGGCAATTCCTATGTTGGCACAAGCCTTGATGCCCCAAATCTCTGCCAGAAAGATGATACAGTGTTGCCCCAGACTTGCACAAACTTATGTTCTGGGGGGAATCACTGTACACCCCATAGCCAGATTTCCCTTCAATGAGAGAACCGTTCGTGTACCAAACAAGGCTGCCTCTTTTGAGATAGGGCCCTTCCTCAGGCTTCCACTTCTATATCTAAGATATAGTTTATATCTAAGACCGCTCTGATCACAGATCTCTCTCTGTGTGAACAGCTCCTTAAATAACAATGCAACATACCTTTCTCTCCGGCGCAGGCAACAAATGTTCCTTTCTTGGGACGTTTTGCTGAGTCAGGCAGAGTCAAACTATTCGGCAGCAGAACGAGGCTCTCCAGGCTTTCGTAGACAGCAATTGTTCGCACAGCGCGGCTGGCAACTATGTCCCATACAATTATCACTTTATCACGGCCACAACTGGAAAACCAAACCAAATTTAATATGATAATAATAATAATAAATAATTTTATTTGTACACGGTATAACCATACAAATGAGTTGAGTATAACAAATTCTAACAATGACTAAATTAAACCACATGAACAAATTTAATATAATTATGGAACAATATTCAAATGCTGTTGAGAAACAAACAATTATGAGAGGATGATTAATGAAAATGAGAGTTAAGGACGATGTAGCTAATATTGATGAAAGATTGATATAATCATGCCAGATCTTGAAATATCTTTTGGATTTAAAGTTACATGAAAAATAATAAAGTGCACACTTTTGATAATATAGGTTGATCGAAAATGTAGATTTTTCTAGTATTAGTCATATGAAGGCTACTAGATAGCAGCATGTGATGGGAAACATATCAAGGTCTATAAATACAGGTCATGACAAAATCCCGTGATGCATTGCAAAATCACCATTTTATGGGGTCCTAGTTCACCAATTTTCAAATTTATCATTATAGATTGAACAACATGATGTGTTATTTTATAATATTGTTCAAGGGATATTGCTTGGCTTTGAATTGTAAAATAAATTGTTCCGACAGAATAATAATATTTTGATTCCAACTAAGAGCTGAATTCTTGATTTTTAGATTTAATTGATCGGGAACTTTAAACTCTTTTTGAAATTGGCCTCGCATATTTCTGTCTTGTCCCAATGCCTTTTGAATCATAATCCTTGAGTTACAAGAATAAGGAAATTTTTAATAATAAATAAATGGATAATTGAAGCATTAATTATTGAAATTTAATTATTAAAAAATTGAAAACCTTTATTCAAATATTATCTGAACTGGAATATTGTTTTTGAAATGCACAATTTTGTTACGAGCAAATTGAATTAGATTGGATTTTCAAATGTACCGCCATAAAGACGCCATAAAATGGCCGCTCCGTAAGGAACATGTGTGTCATGACCTGTATTTATAGACCTTGAAACATATCAATCTACAAGTCTGGTTAACTACACCCATGTCCAGCACGTCTGGAATTTACTATACAATGAAACGTGAAACCCGTGTGGCACACGGGCCCAGTTTTCTAGACTAATGGCTGATCCCGTCTGACATACGGGCTCAGACGGGAATGATTAACAAGGGTGGTTAGCAACAGACGTGAATGTGTTAATACAGCCATGAAAATAAAAAATTGTCATTCCTTGAAATTGATTGGATTTGGATCTATCATATCTCCTGATGAAATGTACAGAATGCACAATGAAATCCCCCCAATGTTTGAAATTTAAATGATCATTAAAATTATTTTTACTAATTGTTATTAATCGGGTGTGTTTAGAAAAAGCAGTCCTATAGTAACTAAGTAATAGCATAGAGAACCGATAGCATAAGTAGATATCCCATGGTATAGGGCGTTTATGTCGCAACTTTTACTGTTATCCCAAGCCGATAGTTCACGTAGTTCTTTCCCATGCAGCTGTGTGACGCTGGTAGTCTCTCAAATTGTGCCGTTCCCACACTCTCATCCCAACAAAACAGTAAAAATTGACAATAATCAACAGTAATCGGCTTGAGATAACAGTAAAAGTTGCGACATGAATTCCAAATACCATGGGATATCTACTTACGCTATTTTTTCTCTGTGGTAATAGCGTACTTTAAAAGGGCTACTCGAAGCTTTTTAATTATAGGAAATTATTAGAATCCTTGTTTTATAAAACACGACTAGTTTCGGGCATCTATCCCATTCTCAAGTGTAAAAGTATTAAAATTGATCAAAGAAACTATATAGTCGTGAAAACTATTAATTTTCTAAAATTAAATAGCTTAATAATAATATCTTGTCAAGTCTTGTTATATAAAACACGACTAGTTTCGGGCATTTATCCCATTCTCAAGCGTAAAAATAGTAACAATTGATTAAACAACCTAATTATTCGTGAGAATTATTAATTTTCTAAAATTAAATAACTTGACGATAAAACTAAAAGTAAAATATCAAACAATAACTCAAAGAATCTGGTCATCACCAAACCACTCAATTAATGTTTTTTCAAAGTCTACATAATAGTAAAGAAACACTTTTAATTTTCATTACCTGACCATAGACTTTCTATCAGGTAAAATTTGAAGGCTGGTAACTTTGCTGAAGTGGCCCGAGTATGTATATTTCAAAGTTCCCGAAGCAAAGTCCCATGCTCTTATGGCAGTATCGTCAGCCGCCGCGAATACCAGTTCATTAAGGAACACCAAAACACTGCGAAATTAGAACACAAATGTAATGTGCATTAATAGAATTCAACAAATACTCATAAAATAAAAATTGATATTCAATATTTTTCAAGAATACTCATACTCAGTATTACTTTTGTGAGATTAGCTTCAAAGTGCCCGCATTGATTGAACGGGAAAACATTGATTTGATAGGAAACATTCATGTGAAATTCGAAGCATTGATGGAGAAACATTTATCTACAGAGTGTTCTGAAAAAAGCTGCCCATAAGTCAAGGCGTGATCGTGATTCCTCACATCAAAATAAGAAAAAGTTCTAATTAACATAGGTCCGAAAATGCTTAGTTACCAAGTTATACAGAGTAGAAGATTTCAGTTCCCCTGCCGAAACGAATCCCTACGGGTATTTGTTGGCTGTTAATTAATATGTACAATCATAGAGAAACAATAGCATAAAAATAGACATCCCATGGTATAGGGAATGTTTATGTCGCAACTTTTACTGTTATCTCAAGACGATAGTCCACGTAGATTTTCCCGTGAAGCTTTATGACGCTGGTAGTCTCTCATATTGTGCCGTTCATACACTCTTACCCGGTCAAAATAGTAAAAATCGACAATAATCAATCGGCTTGAGATAACAGTAAAAGTTGCGACATAAACGCCCTATACCATGGGATATCTACTTACGCTATTGTTTCTCTATGGTAAAATTAGCGTACTTTATGTAAAATGAACTGAAAAATTGTATAGAACCGTTTCCAGACATGTAACTACAGTAATTTTTAAGATATGTGAAGTAATACGCAAAACTTGGTCCCGAAAAACAAGTTTCTTTAAGGTTTGAAGTAGATTTACTATGTTAAATGTACAATAAACACAAAATATTTTTCTACATAACTTATAGAAAATTTAATTTCGAAGAGAAAGATGTAGAATAATAAGTCTATAATAGACAAACGCAACCTTAAAAAATAATCCTTGAGGTTGTGCAATCAATATTTTTTTCAAAAAAAAATCTTTTTTCTTTTTCCAATCTATTGGACAGGTTCTTAGGACATAATCTATGCAATTGAAATATTTTTATCAGCTTCTGTTAGCTAACAATAGGGCTTCAAAAGTCACTTTTTTGAGGCAGATGGTACACATACCCTTCAAAAACTACTGGTCAGAAAAATTTGAGAAAAATATACAAGTCTCCTCCTCAATATAGCAAAAATTACGTGAACTTTGTTTTTGAAAATCTGAAAAAAATTAAATTTTTATGTATTTTAAACTTCTTTTTTCACATTCAATGTTCGTTCTATATAGACTTCATATTCATAGCAACTTGTAGCGCTGTTCTTGATGAATAAAGTTGATGCTTGAACTTCTTTTATAGACACAATAATAGCCGCTGGTATGTGTACCTTTAAAGCACGGTTTTACGTCTGCTATGCTCGGGCAGCAAGTGAATAGTACAGCTGGAGCGATCTAGCGGAATTAGTTTGTCCCTAGAGCTAAGCGCTCGACGTTAATTACATAAAAAAACGGATGAAAAATAGACAAAAACTGTTAAGCTCTCCATTTTTCATGCGTTTTGTATGTAATTAAGGATTATTTTCCAATTAAAGATATTCTTCTTTTGATGAGAGGAATCACGCCCTGACGTATGGGCACCTTTTTTCAGAACACTCTGTATAAGGAATTCAATTCAATTAATCGTTCACCAGCCTCACGCTAGATAGATTTCGTCAATAATAAAAGTACTTATATTGTTAAATTTAAAGCAGAAAGTTCATGAAGATGGCACAAGAAGATCATAATTATTACGATATGACAGATTGATTAACATTAGGAGATACATCGGTTACATATTTCAAGCTATTCTCAATTAGCTTTTCCAAATATTGAATTGAATTTGCCTTTATTTACATAATAAAACAATAAAACCATACACTACAAGAGAATGTATATCAGAAATGTAACACAAGACAAAAGTTTCGATATAACCCGAAAGGTTGTCAAGAGTCGGTATCATGCCATCATAATTATCAAATATTGTAAATATCTCAATTATTTCTATGTAAGGATCAAAATAACTCAAATAAACTGGCCATCTCGCCATCACTAATACCATACTACGGCAACTGGTCACAGGAATGCTGACATTTCAATATTTTAAGTAATTCTCACTGTTAGTAGTAGAGGACAGTTCTTGTTGGGTTCGTATGTTGAGAAAAAAGAAAAACGATGGAATCATCAATGAAAGTTATTGGCAAACTAATGAATTAAGTGATAAGAATATAATTCTTCCTCAGACATATTTGGGTTTCACTCAGCGGCAAGGTCACTTTGTTCTATTTTCACATAACAATTCCTCAAACCGCTCTCAAATATCCGTTCATTAGTCATCATAGGAAGAAATAAATTCGTTTGAAATGGCCTCAATTTGTGTACAACAATTGGAACAGCTTCAACTTCGATTAGAGTAATTTATTGTAGTGGTTAATTATGGTTCTCAACTTTTTATGACCGGTTCATAGAGAGTTGAATCTCTAGAATAATTATAGTCCAATTCGAGATAATTATCCTAGATTTACAAGAACAATATCTCTTTCATTTAATTGGTAACATATTAACAATTATTGGAAATTAAGACTATTCTTCCTCAGACATATTTGGGTTTCACTCAGCAGCAAGGTCACTTTGTTCTGTTTTCACATAACAATTCCTCAAACTGCTCTCAAATATCCGTTCATGAGTCATCATTGGCAGGAAACGATTTTTTTTAATACAGTATTTAAAACTTACAACATTTGAAGCTCTAGGGCCGGTTTCCGAGCTCGGGATTTGGTTAAGTTCTAGACTTCAAAAAGCTGGAGTAAGAAAATTGGCTTTCCGAAACGGGGCGTAGTCGTAGTCATTATCAAAGTCACGTTTGAATTAAATTTCAAAAAACTAGAAAATTGAACACAAAATAAAATAAAGAGAAAATAGTGTGAAGTTTCAGCTATTTTGAATTATTTAGAAATGTTTAATTTCTTCAAGGAGAAACGTTTCCAATTATAGGAATGAGAAAATAAAAACTACTGTTATAAAAACTACAACCACGCCTCGTTTTGGAAAGCTAATTTTCTGACTCCAGCTGTTTAAAGTCTAGAACTTAGCTAAATCCCAAGCTCGGAAACCGTCCCTAAATCTTTGATAACTTTGTAGTAGGCTAAACAATGTGTTTCGACACGAAGAAACACAATGTCTAGACTAAAGCAAAATTATTATGAAGTGCTTTGTCATGAAAAGCAACATCGATTTAATACTTGGTTGAATACCAAGATGTAATTACCAAGACTAGATGCAATTATTGAGGGTGAGGAGTAACTCATCCGTTCCAATTTCCATCGGACTACTTTCGTGCAGTTGACTAGATATAATTATGGGGGGTGAGGAGTGACTCAGCCGTTCCAATTTTCATCGGACTATTTTTGTGGGGTTGACTATAGTGATATAATGATGAAGGAATTAGGAAAAAATCACATACCTGATAACACCAACCATTCCCGAAGATGGTAAACTATGCCTACATGCATGATGGTCTAAATCCCATATTCTAATACTGGCATCTGTAGCACCAGTCGCCAGAAGGGAATTATTTCTGTAACAAGCCAACTTTGATATGGGAACCTTGTGCAAACTCCGCCATGTCTTGAGTAGTTTGTTCTCTGAAAAAAAAAATGAATTTAATAGAAATTAGATAATATTTAACAATTGAGAGTTTAATAGTTCCATGTAAAGCTCCAAGTTCATACTTGATTACATCATTTTAAATTTGAAATCTTGATTTAGAAAATTGAGTGTTACGTTATGTAAAGCTCTCAGTAAACAATCTATTTGGAATTTGAGATAATCCATGATTATTATAGATTGTATTTAGAAAATTGAGTGTTACGTTATGTAAAGCTCTCAGTAAACAATCTATTTGGAATTTGAGATAATCCATGATTATTATAGATTGTATTTAGAAAATTGAGTGTTACGTTATGTAAAGCTCTCAGTAAACAATCTATTTGGAATTTGAGATAATCCATGATTATTATGTATTGTATTTAGAAAATTGAGTGTTTCCTAACTCTATGTGAATATTTAAATTTATTATAACATTGGAATTAAAGATTTCAACATCAAAAATCAACAAGATAATCAACCAAAAATATACCTCAGTTCTATTCTAAAGCCCGGTTTAGACGCTCAAGTTTACCATCAGTCTTTTGCTCAAGCAAAAGACGGATGTAAAAATGCGTCTTATGTCGTCCGTTTTCCTATTTTGTGCTCACAAGCTCAGTTCGTCATCAAGTATGGAAGAGCTAGTACTCTATTAATTATTTATTATTAAACTCTATTTTCAAATTGAGTTTATTCACAGAAATCATTACAAATACAGTACACATGTATAAATAATATAAATACTTGTGAATTTTCCCCACATAGACAAGTCTGTGTGTGGGGAAAGAGGTCTAATGAAAAACAATTGATACTAAAAAGAAAATTATAAATATTTACAATACAGTATAATTTGAAAAATAAAAGTTGGTTAAATGTAGTGGAGAAAGTATTTAATAATTAGCCTATATCGTATTTTTTCACTGATTCAACTGGATAATGCTATATTTCACAACATAATAACAAAAATATTACTGTTAATTGCTAAATAGCTTTGTTTACATGTCATATCTCGAGACACAGTGTAAATGGATTGAAATTTAGATAGTATTCTTATCAACACTATAGTACATCTTAATATATCATGATAGTAAATCATAATATCAACATCAAATTCTGAGAGTATCAAGAGAATCAAGAAACAGAAAAAGGGGTTAAATGGCGTTGTATACAATCGATATGAAAACTTGCTTATTTTCAAGTAGCCTACTTGCGAGGAATTTTATTAATTTGAGGGCGCTGAATCCGAATCGGAAATCACAATTTCTCTATCTCCATTTTACGTGATTTTGGTGGATAGGCAAAAGACGGACGGTTTGATGGAAAAAGATTCCCGGCCGATACATTTCAAGTTTGACGACTTAAGCTTGAACACCCATCCGTTTTACCGTCCAGACGCAACGACTTACATGCTCCGACTTTTGGTTGAGCAAAAGACTGAAGCTGAACTTGAGCTTCTGGATCGGGCTTAATATGATAAATAAGGTTTGAATAAGATTTACTAACCTTTCCAATCCCATGTCTTCAATAGACCGCTTTTATGTGCTACAATTATAGTGGAATTGTCAGGACTTAGCAGAAAAGTTAGTATTGTATCTTCTTCGATTTCTTCCTCCAGGCCAGTACTTTCTTCTTCACTTATGGTTGATACAACTTTACCCTCATTGATATCAAGGACTTGGATTTTCCCTCCACACTGACATAGCAGGCTCTCGCCATTTTCTGTCCACTGAAAATGAAATAAAAATGATTGAAAATTAGGAAAATGAGAATGCAGCAACTATTGGAAGTAGGAAAAAAGGAAATTATGAAGAGGATATGGTAACGTTGAAAATATAGGCAGCATAGCCTTCTTGCTCATATTAGCAGTGAAGTGATTGAGTTTATTGAAAAACACTTATTTTTTAAAAGACTTTTATTATTCAATATTGATCTCTCATATTTATTACATTTTATTGTCATTTCTTGCTTCAATTTTTTTGTTATCTCTACATATTATGTATTGTATTGTTTGCTAGAAAACAATCTAAACTAGAAAACTACTAGGTTAGAAAAACTAGTTTAGAAAAGTTTTTCAAAAACTAGTTTAGAAAAACTAGGTTTGCTTCAATTTTTTTGTTATCTCTACATATTTTGTATTGTATTGTTTGCTAACGACGTGATTAAGTGGTAGAGTGGACATTATTGTCCAAACTTCGCCACGTCAACATAAATAAAAAAGTCATTCTATTATATTATTCCTCATTGACATTCATGGAAAGAGTTGTGAATATTCAAGGATATTCTTTTTCAAAAGTTATTTTTTGAAGAAATGATTTTTTTTTTAATTTTCAATTAAGTGTCTGTATATCAAAGTATGACACCTAAATATTGATCAATATATAGATTGGTAGTTATGTAGCCTACCCAATGTTATATTATGAAATGTTAAAACTAACAAATCATTCTTGAAATCTACAAGTTTTATGTAGATTCCATGCAGAACGCAAAGCTGCCATGAGAATTATAATTGTTGTCAATAATTCTGTAATTCAGTGATCTTCATTTATGACAAGCACTTGCTGGATAGATTGCGTCAAAAAATGTAAAACTTATTTATACATTGATACATACAATATAATTCTCAACTATGAATGATTGGGAAAGGAACAACAGGCTTAAAGCCCAAAACTGTTCCTTTCCCAAATTTAGATAGAAATTGTCCAAAAATAGGTTATGTTTACACTAAACTTCATGATATTTGTCCAATTTTCAGTTCAAAATGTTTATAGACTAGGAATTCAGAATTTAGGAAAGTTGAAAACCAAATTAAATAAGAATACTTCACTAAATACCACTGATAACTGAAAAATAAACACAACTGTAAGGTGAAAAATACTGAATTAATTATAAATAAATTAAATTAAATACTGTATTAATTATCAATAAATAAATAAATTAAATATAATTAATTATATATGAACTTATCGTTTTAAACGATATGTATAAATCGTTATTATCGATATTAATCGTTATTAAATCGATATTTTATTGTTTTAAACGATAAAATTAACTAAGATCAAGATGGGAGGTCAGTCATAGATCTCAGAAAACATTGTATTGCCTCTTCATCCAGGGAGTAGAGTGCCAGACTCACAAGCCTCTCCCGAATTGCCCTCTCAAAGACCTTCTCCTCCTGCTCACAGAAATACACGGGCATCATATTGAAAATCTTGAGTACTCGGACAGGGAAGCTATTATGTGATCGAGTCAGTCTGGCATGAGGCAAAATTGATATCATTTCTCCTCCTTGTGTTGTGGTCGTGTACATGTACTCTATGCTGGAATGTATGTTGACCTCTTCTCAACAGTAGCAGCGAATTAAACAGATACTCAGTATGGACCGTCATTCTCCTAAAGATTGGTGCACATTTTTCCAGCCGATGAGACGAGGTGATGATATGGAGAACCTTTTTTTGTAGGAGTAGGATCTTTCTGCAGCCGCCTGCATGACCACAATTAATAAGGTTTTGGAGGAGGCCATGGTATACCGTAACTATGTACTACAAAGAAGCATGACCTCTCAGTTTGCGCATCAGATCTTGACAGTCTATTGCAGATCATCTCAACATGCTGCTCCCGTGTCGATGTGGCATCATAAATCCAAGCAGCTTCACACTGCGATCACCGAAAATTGATGGATTCCGCATTCAAGTGCAGAGTAGATTTTGAGTGTTCCTCTCGTTCAGTGCAAGTTTGTTCACCCGTTAACAGGCAATATCGAAATATCCAAAGTTGTGATCAGGGTCAGGTCTTCCTAGATAGATCGTGTCAATAGTTGGGCAGACATGTGTATTGCCACATCTACATCTTTATCCCTGGCAACTAGGGTCGTGTCATCTACAAATAGAAACGCACTTCCATCCAGTCTGAGGTCGTTGATGAAGATGAGGAAGAGGAGAGGTCTCAGGATAGAACCCTGAGGCACGGCACAGCACACATCACGAGCTCCTGACACTGCACCACCAATAGACACCACCTGTCTACGACGAGTCAGGTAATCCCTCAGCAAATTGAGAGGCACCTCTTAAACTCCATATTTCTCAAGTTTCTCTAACATTATACAGTGAGAGACACAGTCGAATGCTTTGGTTAAGTCTCAGATAATAAAAGTATATTTATAGAAAGTAAAGAATAAGAAATGTATATTTATATTTCTTACCTCAATGTCACCACCCGTGTAGAAAGCACTATGACATGATGTCACTTTATATCTGAAAGTAAGTTGATTTTTATTCAGCAATAATATGGTTTTTAATTTGATTACATACAGAAAAATGATAGGATTAGCAATATTAAATTGTTTTCTCTGTTATAATGAATCAACTCGATGTGAGGTCAGTGAAACATGTTGCAGTGGAATATAAAAGTCAAGTAATATTAGTAGAAGTTGGCTGAGAAAGTTATCATGATGTGTAAAGAATTTAGAATGATATTTATTCTGAAAAAATTGACCGACAGTTGTGATTTGAAGATAAACCTTTATAAATTCCATAATGGTTGAATCAAAAGGCAGACTTTATGAATAATGGATAATTTACAATGTCAAACAATATTGCAGGTTCAGACAATGTTATGACAACACTAAATTGGAAAATTAAACCCAATCAACAAGCAAAATTGATGATAAAATGCGTTACTTACAGTTCTTTAAGTTGAGTCATTATATTAGAATTATTATTTATAAAATTCACTAATAATTCAAAATGACAGAAAATTCAATCAATAAACAAATTTTCCAGGCACATGTTTTCTAATGCAGTTGAATACAACATGAACAGAACATAACCTATAAAATTTTTGAGGTTAGGTTCATTGATGATTCTCAATGCCATTAGGATATTGTCATGATAGAGAGAACTATATCAAAAAATACATGTATGTTTTCATTGAATATTTATCGATTTATCAATTCCCTGAAAATAATAATTTTTCTCATTTAAAGTTCCAAAACGCTTTTAATTACAGCGTTAGACTATTTTATAATATTCAGCAACCGAATTACTAACACCTTAAACTGCTCTATAGTTTCTATTTCTCTAAGCTTCAAGGTTTTATTATGGATGTCTGCGTTTATCAGCTGTTTGCAAAGAGTTTTGAATTCTCTGTCATTTTGTCACTTATTCCTTTTTGTTGACATTTGATACAAAATCAATTTACATAATGTGGTTTTTGATCAAAAAGGATCAAAAAACTAAAAACTAGATTCCTGTGAACTTATTTCTAGAATAACTTTTAAGAATGGAAGCTGTACATAGCAAATACAAACATAACCAAGTGAGTTTATTCAATTATTTTGTTTTTGAATGTAATATTAGTTCGTAGTTAGCATGATAAGGATTCTTTGATAATAGACAAAGAAAACTATATCATTAAAGGTTAGTCTAAATACAACTGCAACTAGATAATATTGTTCAAAATGTATTTGTTTATTTAAAATCATTGACAATGAATTTATCCAACAATCTCGAACTAAATTTCAATATTCTATGCTAAGTAGTTTTTAAATTTTTGGTGGCTCAACACACTCTTACTATATGTGTTTTTGTCTAAATATTCATCTTCTTATATAGTTCTATCAATAATTTGTTATCGTGTTGTATAGTAGACTAATGATTGACAGTTTTCTTATGAATCTACGTCAGATTGTTTGAATGATTATGTAACAAATTTCAAGATGTCTATATAGTCTTATCCAGTAATTTCATCTTTTACTCTATTTTCCATGATACTGTTAATTCAAATCTGGGATCAATTATTGAATAAACTCTTCTAATCACATAAAAATTGTACACCTCAATATAGGAGTTTCAATAAAATTACACTATAGAATATCTTAGATACGTTAGATAGAATCAGTAAAATTTTCCCCTACCCTCCCACCACCGCAATGTACAGAGGTAGTAAATTTATGTATATTGAGAACCAAATAAAACCCCAAAGTTACAGCCTTCATTCCTTAATACCTTCTTCTTCATCCATTACCCACACTTGTGGGATCGATGTCCTAATAAAACATAGAGCACGTAAATCAACAGGCAATCTATAGTGAAGCTAACTTTAATATGGCAGTATTTGGTTAACATTGGTGTTGCTATCCTTGTCTGTCATTCGACAGATAGCGCTATCCCTTTCTAGCTCTGCAATGTTTCCTAATCTATCTTCAACGATATAGAAGTAATTAATAAAGGCAGAGAATCGCTGTTCTCCAATCTTCATCCACTGCCATTTTAACATGGACCTCACTAGTAGTTCTGTCAAAAGTAGACCAAGCGCAGTTAAAAACTACAGCCTCCATCAGAGTCAAGTATATGTCCTGTCTTGACGTGTCGGCGAGATATCGGTGTGGACAACTAATGGCTGTTTCAAATGTTGTATCGACAATAATTATTTAAGCTATATTAATTATAATTCTCCTCATTTATAATTGACCGTGCGAAGTGAGGTCTAAGATTCAAGTGGACGGTTTGGCATTTCTCTTAATGTTTAAACGTTTATATGTTGCGCATTTACGGCGAAACGCGGTAATAGATTTTCATGAAATTTGACAGGTATGTTCCTTTTTTAATTGCGCGTCGACGTATATACAAGGTTTTTTAAATATTGCATTTCAATGATAATATAAAAGAAAAAGGAGCCTCCTTCATACGCCAACATTAGAGTAAACATCAGACTATAGAATTACTCATCATAAATCAGCTGACAAGTGATTACACAGATGTGTGGAGAAGCTAGTCTATTGCTGTATTTCCATAAGGTCTATAGCTCCAATCAGGTACTTGTGGATGAGAATACTGCGTGAGGTCTACTGTTCACAGAACTACTAGTTATAATATACCTCACTTCATTCGGTCAATTAGTAGCCTATACTATCCCTCAATAATGATTTTTTTCTGTTTTCAGAAAAAGAAAAACAAGAAATCCAAAGTGACACTTGAACACAGCACTCCGGAGAAAGAGAAGCTTCTCGGAGAAGTGTCTGACGTCACAGGCAGCCTGACCGATCTGCAAATAGCAGTAGAAGAGGGAGCATCATGTTCGCGGTCAGAATGCGTCGACAATGTGGAGAGTGAAATCAGCGAGGCCTTCAAGGATGTCGGCGACGCGGCGAAGAGTTCGGAAGAAGAATCCAGTTGCCGAGAGGTTGTCGCCGATGTGGGTTGGGTGGAGTCACCCGATGTTGAGGACAGTCTAGCCGAGGATGACATACAGAGGTGCTTGCAGGATAACAGGAGAAAAGAGAGGAAAAGATATACGGTGGAAACGGAACTTGACGAGATGCAGGCCTTGAGTTTGTTGCAGGATCGGGAGGAGGATGAAGCCGACACCAAGTTCGAAACTTGTAATAACTACTCGACAGAAGTGGAAATCCATGTCCCCGCCACGGTTGAACCCAACATCGAGCCCGGATGTGAAGCCCTACACATCCCCAATGTCGTCTATGAAGTGATCAACGAGCAACCCTCGGCCCCCGTCATGGAAACAGTTCACTCCGTCAATGTCCGACACCGAAAGGAGATGAAAACCGAAACAATAAACAGATCCGACGAAACCCATCTAACTCTTCTCCAGAACCTTTTCTGGGCCTGTCAAAAGGAAGACGAGGGACGAACCAATGTGAGGCCCTTCACTGAATCTCAGCTGTTAGCTCTGTATCGGAACGATGAGTTGAAATGTATGCAGAATTGTGTGTCGGAGTTCCTTAGTACTGAACTGAGAGGGGATACTGTTCTGTGTAGTAGACTGTATGATATGCTGGTGAAATATTTGAGGGCTAGAGGCAAATTGACTGTGAACAACTCGGAGTTGGATATCTTGAAGGCTGAGTGCAAGGATTATCAGCATCAACTCTGGTCGTTTCAGTCTGTGACTGTTTCGGAGAGCGGGGAGTGCCAGGTGAGTCTACCTTTTAACCAATCACTTCAATTAATGTATTTATTTTTCAAATATCAGTAAAGCTGATGAGGTTTTTTCTCACTCATATCCACAGAACAAGATGGTAGTTTACATAGCTAGAGCACAAAGTATAGCATAGCTAGAGGATGAAGTGATTCTAAGTTATTTTTATTGACGTTGTGTTGATTGGTTGACTCAAAACCACGAAATATCAATTCAAAGTTATACATTATAAGTATACAAACTTATCAAGTTTGAACTAGCCTAGTTGAAATCTATTAATATAAGGTCAAATCTATGGAAAATTTTCAAGATAAGTTAGGTACTCAAATTGAGCTACATGTAGAGAAGAGATGAAATCATTACATAAGGAACAATAATATCGGGGCAAATAAAAGCATAGTTTATATTTATTTATTGATACACAATTCTTTCAATTGATTGGGGAAGGACCAACTACAGGCGCAGCCCAAAACTGTTTCTTCCCCGAATTTTTATGTATAGGCTACACTATAAATACGGTAGTCCAAAAAGTAGGTTATGTTCCATACACTTTTGAATTCAAGTCCAATTATCAGTCCAAACATTTGAAAAAAGTTCAAATTTAGATTTTTTACAAACCAAATTTAATAACAAAATAACACTAATTACTTAGAACTGTAAAATAATGTTTAACTTAGAAAATGTTGATTAGGTAACTTACTTTAATTTAAATAAAAAATAATGGATCTTGAATAAAATCATATCGTTGGTCATGTCAACAAATCAGATAATGTTGATCAAGTCGGTTTATCTATAACTAGCCGTCAGGCTCACTTCGCTCGCCATATCCGTCTGGACCCCCGACTGGATCGTCCAAGAATGAGATCAGCAGGCTCGCTTCGCTCGCCTGCATTTTTTCATTTTTATCATATTATATTAGGACAATCCAGTCGGGGGTCCAGACTAAACGTCTGGCTAAACAGATATGGCAAGCGAAGCGAGCCTGACGGCTAGTAATATAATATTCCCAGGATTGAAGTAGCAGTGCCCAATCAATTTTTCCGCGATAAATGCATTTAAATCTTCAACTTGGTGCCAACCTAACAAAATCAACTCAACTTAATGCCAACCTGACAAAATTATTAATTTAGTTGCCAGTTAACAACTGTTTCGAAGAGGTACTCTATCTAGATTATAGTTCTATAGTAACATATGATATGGAAATTTCAATTCTAATTAAGAGATTGGGAGAAGAAGAATATACATGCTAAAAGACGAACTTTAAACCCTTAAAAACAACCCTTAGAGTTGGAATATTGCCAAAAGATTTCTTAGTGCGCCTCTAAAGGGCCAACTGAACATACCTACCAAATAAGAACATTTTTGGTCCGGTAGATTTTTAGTTATGCGAGTGAGTGAGTGAGTGAGTGAGTGAGTGCCATTTCGCTTTTATATATATAGATTGCCAGATAATACTTCTCATGAGATCCACTGATTGATTGCAGTAGTTCAACAGCTGAACATAATTCTGTCTCACTCGCATCTTCCGTTATCGACAGAGGACGAAATTATCATCTGTTTTCCCAAGGATGAAAAATTATTATCCTTTTCATGTCATTCAGCGAGTTTTCCCAGGAATAAGACCATGTGAAATCGAACTTTTATGTCAAGAACCACCTATATTGCAAATTTCATCAAAATCGTTAGAGCAGTTTTCGAGATCCGTTGGACATAGATACATACCCATATAACCATATACCCATATATCCAAATAAATAATTTGAGGGTTAAGTGTAACAGAGGGCCGACTGCGCCCTAACTTCGCCCTCCCAGGTATAAAATAAAGGCAGTCATTCTATTCTATTCTAAATATATACAGAAATTGCTTGCTTAATATAATAGGATAAGTAGATTATAAAACGTTAGTTTGTCAACCACTTTATCAGCGAACAGTTCCAACCTGTATGTTCCGTCTCAACGTGTAATGGACAGTGGTAAAATTAATTTTTGGAATGTTTTCAAATGTTTTTTCTATTACTTTTTCTTCTTAATTAAAAATAAATCAATAATTATCAATGATTGCCAGTCTCATGTTTCAAATACAATGGTTAATCATCAATGCCATAAAATTTATTATCATTTCTTTATTAGGTTAAAATAAAATCAAGATGAATTCAATTAATGAGTAGTGAAATGGTGAGCTCACTCAATAGTGAATCTTTTCTCTATCAGTCTGAATTAATAGTTTTGACTATCAATACCTATAATAGAGTTTGCATTTCTATTCTCAATATTCGATTTGCATTCTGTTTTGAATGTTTCATATTGGAAAATGATATCTCTGAATACAGTGTTGAATTAGTAAATATTGATTTGTAATAATACTTGTTCATCTACTTCCAGGATGGAAACCCAGTATCCGCTTCACACGAGTTCAAAATGTCCAAATTCAACCAAACGGCTGCTTCAAAACTCTCTCACAGCCTCTCAGCAATCAAGGAACTAGTCAACGAGTCTTATTCTCTCAACGCATACACATGTGAAGCACTCAAACTGCAGATCGACAGCTATGTACAGACGTTAGTTTTGGATTTCGCTTTTCTGCCACAGAATGCACGCGTTAGTATAGGGGAGGAGCCTCTGCCAGCCTATGGAAGTCACACTGGACAAGATTTGCGACAAGTTATTGCTGAACTTAGGGTAGCAATATCTGTGTTGTTCGCTTTTCAGAGGAGGAGGATTAAAGATGAGGGGTTTGTGGTACATACAAGGCAATGGTTGACAAAGCTGGTAGCAGTGTTTCTAAGGGTTGCAACCTGGAGGGATCATTTGTACCTTTTGAATCACGTCCTAAGATGTCCCGCAGGTGTGGGGAAATGGGGTGCACAGCTGATACAACCTCCCCCACC
This sequence comes from Nilaparvata lugens, assembly GCF_014356525.2. NCBI lineage: Eukaryota > Metazoa > Arthropoda > Insecta > Hemiptera > Delphacidae > Nilaparvata > Nilaparvata lugens. The sequence goes on from NC_052511.1 coordinate 7,751,734, forward strand.
ACCTTACAACTGTACCTACAGCGGAAAACATCTGGATCACATGGTGGCTACAGCTGCGGTACTTTTGAAACCGGTGGCAGAGCGGGATCAGTTTTTAGCACAGTGGAATGATTCTACCATAATTGAAGGGGAATCGTTGTGGGTGATTGTTGATTCCGATGGAGAGGATGAACAGGAGGACTTGGCGACCAATGATGTTGTCTCCCGTAACTCTCTGCGGGAAAGCGATGTTGTCGACATGTTTAACCAGATCCCGTTCGATGATGTTTTCCGACATGTTCTGGGGGTACAACAACGGGACAATGTTGATGTGCATGACACGTCAACTCTGGACGAGGGTCAAGTGTTGAAATTGTTCGCTTTTTCAACAGTTCTTGTCAACATTCTTGATACAGGGTTGACAACATATAAAGGAACCCGTTACAAACAGTTTTCGAAAAGATTAGGACGTCTAGTGAGGCATACAATCCAGTACGCCACGGACCAGTTTCAGACTTTCTGGGGGGTTTGTGTGGAGAGTAGGAGGGAGCAGGAAAGGGACATGGCAATGCTGGAGAGGTTGCAAGTGGAATATGATGAGCTGCTGTTCAGGGCTGTCAGGTGCCTGCATAATAGCCCGGGCAGAGTTGCCTGGCAATTTCTGGCCGTATTGCCTTTCTCGCATGCCTCACTGAAGACCCTGTGGCAACTGTTTTTCTATGTACTACAGTATGATGTCAAGCAACAAGGTGAGAATCATTATAGTTCTCTATCTATATAAATAAATAAATCTTTATCCAATGACAAGTACATTACAGAATAACAATAATCGAATATTGAATTCAACAAAAATGCATAGTTTACACAGTCAATAAATACAATACCGTTTGCTAAAGAATGAACTTTGTCTGCAAACAGGAACATATCTCATAATTGAAAATAAAATCAGGAATTCGCTTAGCATACACACATGAGATATTATAAACTGAAATAATGTGAATAAAATAATAATGATGATAATAATATGAATGCTACCAAATAATAAAGATAATAAATAATTAAAACCACACACACACACGCGCGCGCGCACCAATGCAACATGGAGCTGTTAAGTCATAGCTTACACCTTCCAACGGTGTATATATATATTATAATATAAATATCGGGGCACCGAGCTTCGCTCGTTATTTTTATTACAGAAACAATTCTCTAAAATTATCGTGTTTATATTTCACAGCTGGCTATACGTCATCTTATGAATTTCGGGGATGCGATATTTTGATTTTTCACATACTCACTTTTTTACTATCCACATCTGTTTCAGCCAAGGATGGATTATCCTTCAATGTCGTTCATTGAGTTTTTTCAAGGATGAGACCTAGTGCAGTCGAATCATAAACCTACTATGTTCCAAATTTCGTGAAAATCGTTAGAGCCGTTTTCGAGATCCGTTAAACATAAATAACCAGATATATAAATACAGAAATTGCTCGCTTAATATTTATTTATTTAACAAATTTAATAGAGTAAAGAAAATAATTGGCTTTTACATGTAAGGGATAGGAAATACACGAATGACGCATCATCACGTCTGAACTACTGGACTGATTAACTTGAAATTTTGCATATAGATTCTTAATTAAACGAGGATGACAGCCTATTCTCAATTCTTCAAGATTTCATCACGTCAAATTTTCAGTTCGTCAAGTTTAAAATGGACCCTTGCGGAGCATGGGTTACCTGGTAGTTATGAATAAGATCAAATCAATATTTTTTTAATGAAAATTGCAATTTTCAATATGTAATCAATAGGAAAGCGTTTCCCTCATTGATCCGTACTCCAGGGAAGAGCTCTAAATCTAGCAAACATAACTAGTGAGCCCCCAGGCTGGAGAACTCGCTCAAAATGCCGTTGATATTCTGACAGCTGTTCTATTGAAAGCAGTGGAAAATCTGATGCAACGGATTTTTTGGGGGTTTCTGTGGATCAGGGATTAACATGGTGCTCTCATGTTCAATCTCTTTCTAGGAGATTAAACTCAGCTGCGTATGCAATGTCCAGGCTCAGGAGGGTATTAGTTCATGAGGCAGTGATCTCTGCTTACTATGAATATTATGAGTCATTACTGTCTTATGGGATATTGCTGTGGGGAGGATCAAGATTCTCTGCCTCTATCTTCCGTGCTCAAAAGAGAGTCCTAAGAATCATATTTAAAAAGCCACCCCGTTTCTCGTGTAGATCGCTTTTCAAAGATAATACAATTTTAACGGTTCCTAGTCTCTATTTGTACCATCTGGCAATCTTTGCTTATAAAATGAAAGATGATTGGCTGACAGGTGTGGATGTTCATCAACACAATACAAGATACAGGGGCTTAGTCAGAGTTGAACAGCACAGGACAGGGTTTTACGAGCACAACCCAAATTACATTGGCAAAAAAGTGTTTAACTGTTTACCCCAGAATGTTAAAGCTGCCCAAACCCTAAACTCTTTCAAGACTAATCTAAAATGTTGGCTATTAGAGAAATGTTTTTATGAGTGGCGAAGTATCTTCGATCATTGACTACGTTGCATTAGTTATAAATGTTGTATGGTCTTAGATATAAGTTATTTGTGTTATGATGTACAAAATTGTTCTATTATGTACAACATTATTGTGTTTTGTGTATCAATATCTTGTTTTCTCTTTTTTTGTATGACTATTGTCGATATGGTGCTTGTCACTATCCATGACAGTATAATAAACCAATAAAAATCATGAGAAATACTTCAAGTTGCATTGAGTCCATCTATTATCTATCTGCTATTCAGGCTATCTAGCTATTTATCTATCTGCTATTTAAGCAGTGGAAATTCATGAGAAATAGTTCTATTTGCATTGAGTCTGTCTATTTATCTATCTGCTATTTAGGCTATCCAGCTATTTATCTATCTGCTATTTAAGCAGTGGAGATTCATGAGAAATAGTTCTATCTGCATTGAGTCTGTCTATTTATCTATCTGCTATTCAGGCTATCTAGCTATTTATCTATCTGCTATTTATAAGGTAGATTTATTTATCTACCTTGGCATAGAGTACCTAATCAATTGCATGCAATTGTAAATCCAGCTGAAAGCTCATTTGTAATGATAAATTGCTACAATTGCTTCTCTTATGCACTTTCAATTATTAGTGTTTTCCTTTTTTATATCTTAAAAAGAACGAAGGAGTGAGTCAATTTCGTTGGCCATCGAACTTGATCTGTTTAATAGTTCATAGAATCGTGTGTTAATAATTTGAAGTTGATCGATGAAAGAATTCAAAAGTTATCGTCAAACATACAAACAAAGGGCAACGGCTTGAGCCTCTAGTCAAAAGTAGGAACTCGCTATGCTCGTTCAATTATTTAAAATTTGTGATTAACATTTCATAAATACAAGTTCTGGAATTGATTTTTACTTTCCTTGCCCTATTACCATAGGTAAGGAAAGTATTGCTTTCCGAAAAAAATTAAGGTACCACAATTTCTAAATTTCTATACGTTTCAAGGTCCCCTGAGTCCAAAAAACTGGTTTTTGGGTATTGGTCTGGGTGTGTGTGTGTGTGTGTGTGTGTATGAGTGTATGTGCGTCTGTGTACACGATATCTCATCTCCCAATTAACGGAATGACTTGAAATTTGGAACTTAAGGTCCTTTCACTATAAGGATCCGACACGAACAATTTCGATCTGATGCAACTCAAGATGGCGGATAAAATTGTGAAAATTTTCTCAAAAACAGGGTTTTTCGCGATTTTCTCGAAAACGGCTCCAACGATTTTGATCAAATTTATACCTAAAATAGTCATTGATAAGCTTTATCAACTGCCACAAGTCTCATATCTGTAAAAATTTTAGGAGCTCCGCCCCATCCATGCAAAGTTTGATTTTTGATTCCCAATTATCAGGCTTCAGATACAATTTAAACAAAAAAATCCAAGTGGAGAAGATTGAGCATGAAAATATCTTCAATTAATGTTCAGTAAAATTTTCACCTGAAATTGAAAATAAGCTCGAAATTTGAGAAGATGCTATTATTTCAATTACAAACTGTTGGCAACTGTTGATTCTATTAAATCATTCACTATGAAGAGATAGCAAACTTCGTGAGTCTCCAGCTTTATTGTCCTGTCACCAGCTGGCTTGGATCTTTGAATAGTAGACTTGAGATGCACGGGAAAACTAGCGTCAGGTGATAAATTTTCATAACGGCAAGGAAAGTTGTGTGAGTGCGCCACACCAGATTTTTTCTTTTATATATGAGTTCCTATTATCAGAATATTTCATTTCTTGTCACAAGATCGTCTGAATATGAAATGTCACTTCTACAACAGTACAAAATCGTTCAATCAACAGTACAATACAAATAATCAAACTTTCCGTTTGCAGTGAAGAATTCTCGTTCTTGAAACTGGATTAAATTCCACACTTCAATGACTATTTCAAGTTTAATATATGCTGATATCTGTTCAATAATGATGATTATAAATAATTAATTAATTGCCAAATACAAGAAATATCAAGATTAATCATACAAGATATTCAAGATTAATCATGAACATTTTCTTGCAGATGATGGACGCTCAGAACCCCAGGAGAGTCTGTTCATTTGGTTAACTGAACTCATCGATGCCGAAATCTATTATCTACTTACAACCATTTCGAATATGGCGCTGGCAAGGTCGAAGAATGACTGGTCATTCATTGAAACTGCCACCATTCATTTACTGCAGGTTGGTAAAATATTAATTTTTGGCAATAATTAATTAAAAAATCACTTTTTTGGACTCAGGGGACCTTGAAACGTATGGAAATTTAGAAATTGGGGTACCTTAATTTTTTCGGAAAGCAATACTTCCCTTACCTATGGTAATAGTGCAAGGAAAGTAAAAATCCAGGTTGAACCAACAGGCCGAAGCCAGTCTATTTCTGTATTTCCATAAGGTCTATAGTTTCAATCAGGTACTTATGGATGAGGATACTGCGTGAGGTCTACTGTTCACACAACTACTAGTTTAAAAATCATTCATTCAATCGTATGGTGCCAATGCCAACATCAGCCTTGAAATTGTTTTTTCTTTTCAGGAAATAAAATAATAATCAGGTCTTAGACCCTCGTCTCTAAAACATATAATATCATTTTCAGGCCTAGCCTGAAAATTAAAATATTCAGTTCTTCTTCCAGAGTCACTCATAATTCTATTCTTAGCTGCTTTAACCAGTCTACAGCTCTGTTTGTGGCTTCATGCAGCTCTCTTAAGGTGCGTACAGATTTACGCGCCGCGAACATGAGCAATTCACTTTTAATCAGCTGATGCCAAGCTTTTTATATCTATATCTTATAGCGTTTCTGTAAAAATGCAGATATAGTCAGCTGATTAAAAGTGAATTGCTCATGTGCGCGGCGCGTATATCTGTACGCACCTTTAGGTCTCCCTCAAAAGAATGGATTGGACACTCAGCAGTTATGTGGCTCATGGTTTGTGTTTGGCCACACTCACACAAATCTGACTACTGTAGGCCCCATCTCTTTCAAAACATTTGAAATAATATAAGCAGTCTAGAATATTGAAAGAATATTTTGATTTGATATGCAATTAAGGGTATGAATTGAGCTTGGAAGAATCTTTAATCTAGAATCCTTGAATGTTTCAATTCATATATTTTCAGTCTTGGTAGTTTTGTAGTAGATGTAGCCTATTATTAAATTGTAATGTTGGGTTTCAATTTCATTACAAAGAGAACTAATTTTCCAGTGATATCAGATTTTGATCTCCATAACATTTCCTTCTTCAAACTTCTTCATTATTAAAACACAATATTTTTTAAAATGTATTAATTCAGGGCTTCTTTATTGTATCTATAAAATATAATTATAGTACCCTTTAAAATTAATAAAATAATAAAACAAGAATACAAATTGTAACTACTAGTTTCGGTGATATAATTCTATTTTATAAAACACAATATGTTGACTTGACTTCTAAAAATCATTCATTTTTACAAATCCCAGGATTTCAATGCTTTGTTTTGTAAGAAATAAAAATTTATACTCAGTACAAAATACTAAGTATTGTATTTTTATTTCATCATGGAAAACCCTACAATATATCTGAATACAATATCAATACATAAAATCAATTCACTTATATGGGCTACTTTATTCAAATTAATAAAAAACAATATAAAAACTTGTAGTACTCTTTATTAAAAACTTGAAAATATTTTAAAGTTACTACAAGTTTGTATATTGTTTCTTTATTAATATCAATACAATATCTCTGGGTACAACCAATGATTGTAATAGCGAACTGTTATCAAATCGACTAGTTGAGATGTTACTTGAAAGTAAATTCCCATCAGAAAGTTTTGGACCATCTACTATAATCTCACATTTCTTGAGATGAAGGATAATTTCAGTAAGATTTTTTGAATTGATATTGTGGAATTTCTCCATAATTGAAAAACACTGATTTATTCTTGTCACATCCACATATATTGTGGATAGATGTGGATATGCCAAAAATAAACCCGTTCTTACAAAGATAATTTCTGTTCTGATTTAAAATATACAATCTTACTGGTTTTCCCACCAGACTCAAGAATCTTGAAAATGGGTCCCCCATCCATTTATCATGAAAAGTGTTCTCAATCTCGTGACTTATTTGTTGCTGTTATGTGTCCCCATTTCATTTATCATAAAAAGTGTTTTCAATCTTGTAACTTATTTGTTGCTATTATCTACATTTGAAATGAACATTTAATCATCACTATTCTATTATTTTTAATTGTAACTCATGTGTTGCTATTATCTTTGATATGAACATTTACTCAACATTCCTTCTACTATTTTTGCAGATTGGTTTCTTGAATGATACAACTCGCGATGTTTGCTCAAAGTCTGCTAGGATAATGCTTACAAACCTCACCACCAAACATCCAATGCTCATGTCTGTAATCATCGATAAACTTAAGAAATCATCGTGTGGACCTGTAAGTCATTGAAACTACTATAATTTATTTTATCTCTGTTACTGATGCTATAGAAATGAATAGGCCTAGTCTCCTCTAATCACTCCAACCTTCCAATACTGAAGCATTTTGTAAGCTCATATAGTACATAATTTACTTAAATCTCTGTTATGGATTGTATAGAATCAGTCTAAATATTTTTTTCTCAATATATTGATTGATTCTTTATCACAAATGACAAAGTATTGCCAGGTCTTGCTAGACCCACACTTGCATACTGGCTCTACATTTTTATGAGAACAAATTAAAAAATTAGCTTAATCAGAACTGAGAATAAGTATAAATATAATATGTCCGACCTTCTGATGTTGAAGCAGATTTGTAGTTCATAACAGTTTTGAGTGCTAAGTGGAAGGAACTTTGTTATCAATTCGGATCTTAATCTTTCTAAATTCAAAATTAATTGTTTCAAGTGTTTGTGTTTTGTTTCAATATGGAAGTTGGTGAAGAATTAAAAACTCGCACATAACCTTTATTTGGACAATTTATTTTATGAAATTGGGATGAAAAGAAGTTTTAGACTTTAGTCTGTTTCTTTGTCCTTAAGTTGATTGTAAATGATGAATGACTCAAGATTCAAGATTCGTTTATTGTCAGAATATTAAAACAATAATAACATTATTGTTCATTTTCTACAATCAAGATGCTTCATATTCCGTCTATTTCCATTATAAATCTCGGGGCAGTCAATGTTGTACTTCAATGTCAATCTATTTACAGTATTTCAGAATACCTTGGTTTTTATGATTCATTATTTGGTGTAAAATCATTATGAACATAACGCAAATATTTGAACAATTGGAGTAAGAATTGAGGAATAGAAGTTTCAAATTTCAAATTCAAATAATTGACCGAGCGAAGTGAGGTCTAAGATTCAAGTAGACGGTTTGGCATTTCTGTCATTTATAAATATAAATTTTTATATGTTGCGCATTTACGGTGAAACGCGGTAATAGATTTTCATAAAATATGACAGGTATGTTCCTTTTTTAATTGCGCGTCGAAGCATATACAAGGTTTTTGGAAATTTTGCATTTCAAGGATAATATAAAAGGAAAATGAGCCTCCTTCATACGCCAACATTAGAGTAAAAATCAGACTATAGAATATTATTCATCATAAATCAGCTGTCTAGTGGACTATAATACTATCCGTTCAAAAACATCGAACATCTTGAAAATGTATCATTCCATCAACGTTAGTAGACAGTTGACTATAAAGCCGCGTTTACACCAAAGTTATTAACAAAATGTTAATAACTTAATCCATATAGATTCTATTGCTGTATTTCCATAAGGTCTATGGTTTCAATCAGGTACTTGTGGATGAGAATACTGCGTGAGGTCTACTGTTTACTGAACTACTAGTCTTTATTCACACAAGAAAAAAATACAGCAGCAGAGACAATATATGCATAATGAATATTCCCCACGAAGACATCAAGTCTGGGTGGGGGAATGAGTTCTTTGAACTGTAAATTATATTAACAATAAAGTTGAAGATTTACAATGAATGATAAAACAATAGAATAAGTTTAAGGTACTGTAGAGTAAATAAAATAAAAAAGCTTCTTTAAAGGATGCGGAGAGTACTTAATGCTGTTAACCCTAAATTACTGTAGTATTAATATATATATATATATATATAATATATATATATATATATATATATATATATATATATATATATATAAAATCTTGGGCAATATCATGCTTTTCATGAATAACTTATTAATTTATTTATTTTTACATTCCATAATACACAAGTCATGTACATGACCAGAAAATGGCCAGCAGGCCTAGCCCAAAACTATTCCCTTTCCAAAATTTTGATAGAAATAAGTCCCAAAAAGTATGTTACTTCACTTGATTACCTCGAATCAAATTTCGAGAAATATATAAGGTACTGTAGATTAAATAAAATAAAAAGCTTCTTTAAAGGATGCGGAGAGTATGCTGTTAACCATAAATTACTGCAGTATTAAAAAAAATTATATATATTAAGTCTTGGGCAATATCATGCTTTTCATGAATAACTTAGTTATTTCTTTATTTTTACATTCCATAAACCAATTTAATACATAATATATAAACCAATTTTTTTACATAATATATAAACCAAATTCTTGTACGTGTTGGCTTCATCCAATAAATCTACTAATGGGATAATAATCTACTAATCGAATGGAGAATGATGTTAAATTTAATTGTATTTTCTGTACAGATGTGCATCTACTTAATCAAAGAACTGCCTGTCAACCTTTGGCGTCCTACCGACGTTGATCTCACGATAATTGCTGATTGGCTCCTGTATTGTCCTCTGGCTTCACCTGAGAACTTACTCTCTCGCTACCTCATTTCTCATCTCAACTGGGGCTTCTGGTTAGTACTAAATGCTTTTGATGAAGTGAAATAGTATATTTCGCACCTAGAGCAGAAAATGAGATTTTTCCAGCTCGAAATCGGTTTTCAAGTCCGAGGCCGTAGGCCGAGGACTAGAAAAGACTGAGAGCTGGAAAAACATTTTTGCCCGTGGTGCGAACGATATTTTTCGCCACACTACAGGTATTGCTGACAAAATAAATAAAGAATACAAAATAAAGAATACTCGTTACGCTATCGTACCTATCTCTTGATTTTAGTGGTAGAAGATTTGCAGTCAGGATTTCAGATTCTTTTAAAATTTCACTTGGAATACCACAGTCATCTTCAAGCATTTTTGAAAATTCGGAATGCACTAATCAACAATAAATAATTGAATAAAACTGGTTGCGAAGTGAATTAGTTTGATTCGAAACTGGAACTGAAATCATGGCTACTTCAGCTGATGATGAAAGTGGCCACTCGCCCGATCTAGCGGATGACTTATTAACTACTTCCATGAGCGGCTGGAAAGAGACAACTTTCTGGCCTAGCCCGGAAAAGAAACCCGTTTCTGACGTCGTCTGCAAACAAGGTCTTTCAGATCTACGTAGGGACTGGAAAACAGCTGCTTTCTGTGCAGTGTGGCGAAAAATGCATTAATCACGATCGTATCGACCTGGTGTAGGTCATTTTTATGATTGAATAAAGTAGAATAAATATGTTGGAAGGATTTTATTGAATATATTGGATGCAGTAGTAGAACGGAAAACGTGAACGAAAGCTACTTTAAAATGGAAACTTCTTAAATATATAATTTGGTACTAGGCAACTATAGTGAGGTCCACGTTATAATAACACTGGAGAAAAATACGAGAAAACGTCGCCGAACCTCTGTCTTGTCAATGCCTTCTATAGACTGTAGCTGAAAAAGGTTTATTGATATTACATCAATCATAAACAGGCTTATAGCCCTTACTATTTCATTCCCGGATTTTGAAAATAAATAACAATACACAATACATACCAACACATACACACTATAGTGAGGTTCACGTTATAATGGCATTAGAGAAAGATAGAAAACCGTTTCCGATCCTCTGTCTTGTCAATGCCTTCTATAGACAGTAGCTGATACAGGTTTATTGATGTTATATCAACGGTTCATTCTCGTTTAATATAATCAATTATATTTTATTAAGCAAGAAATTATATTTTTCAATAATTTCATAATTAATTTTACATAATTAAATTGAAATATTTTGTTGACTAATTATTAATTCTACATTGTTAAAAGACGTTCTGGCAACAGAACAAAGCGAGAAAGAGATAGTGCTATTCGCTTTGTTGAATGATAGTTAAGGATAGCTTTACCATTGCTAATCAAACACTGCCATTATAACGTGGACCTCACTATAGTACATATGGTGATCTTTACTTTCTGCAGAGACAGTCATCATAGTCTCTGCCAATATGAAGTGTATTTTCCACTTCATAAGTGTTTTAAAATTCAAAATTTAAATTAATAGTGAATAATTTTAATTATGCAACACAAAAGCATTAACTAAATAAATATTGAACTCAAAAATGCATAATGATAAACCTATCCTTTGTTCTAGTTGTGATATCATTACTATGAAACAGATTTCAGTTCTTACAATTTTTATTGGAATAAAGTGTTGATATTGATCTAGATGTGATCACTTACATCACCTTAATAAGTAATCAAAAGATATCCGACTAAAGCTAAGATTTCAACCTTGAAACCGTCTATATACTGTCCACTCATAGCTTATTCTATTATTCCTATTCTCTAATGCGGCATCCACACTCTCGTCCAATACGTAGGCTACAAATGACGACGAGTCATTGAGAGTGTGGATGGTTACTTTGCCAGCGCTCGCCTTCACTGGCCTCCGCTTGCCATCGCTATGATTTTTTATCGAGCGAAGGTGAGTGGCCAGCTGAGAATCCACAAATGGTCACATTGCAGTGTGGATGGCAAGACCAACGTGGCCAAGCTTACCAGCCTCTTGACCAGCTATCTGGCGATTGTGTGGATGCCGCATTATCGTATACAAAGTAAGGTTAGTAAGGTCATCTGAACAGGCTTAGTGATCATGAACTGATTATGTTTTCCTGTTGAACAGCGTTTGATGGACGTGAGGTTTAGAAACTACTTCTGAAATTATTAACGTAGTTCATGTTTAATCATTTCTAATCAAATTGAAATCACTTCAAAATTATCTTCATGTTGACAATATCTGTTGTCGGCAGTGGAGAAGATTTTAGCTCGGTTGCAGACAAACCACTATCGCATGTGGGATGTGGGAGCGACTTTTACCATCTGTGGTACCACAAACGCAGCGCATATGGAATGCATTGGCAGGCATGGCAGTGGCACTGATACTTCCACATGGCGTTGTGCGCTGTGGTAGCGATTATTTTCCTTGCGATTGTAGTACCACTGGTTTGAGCACTACGCTTCCCCTAGCTTCTGTACGGCAATCGCAGTCGCTGTGACTTTGAAAACAGCTGTACGATAAAAACATCTGATAAAAACACTCGAGTATGATAAAAACTGCGTTAGTGGTATTGTTCTGTGGTATGTCGGTCCCACATCCCACATGCGATAGTGGTTCGTCTGCAACCGGCCTAAAACCTTCTCCACTGCCGACAACAGATATCATCATGTAGATAATTTTGAAGTGATTGCAATTTGATTAGAAATGATTAAACATGAACTACGTTGATAGTTTTAGAAGTAGTTTCTAAACCTTCTCAAGTCCATCAAACGCTGTTCAACAGAAAAGCATCATTAGTTCAAGATCCTCAAGGTCTGCAACCGGCCTTACTTGGAGTACAGTTTGTGTGATGTATAGTTTATACAACTTGAGTTATATCCATGCGGTTTGTAAATAAATACATTCTGCAAATAAATATATTTCTGAATATTGTCTTATTGTTGCATTGGGAGTATTTGAAACAAAGCTTCTGACAGATGTAATAAGGTAAATAAACTCTAATTATTACTAGTAGTTCTGTGAACAGTAGTCCTCGCGCTCAGTGAGTTACATTCACCTATTGTTATGTTTTCTCAAAAAATAGTAAATAATTTATCAATGAAAAATGTCTAGAAAAAATCCTAAATAAACATAGAGCTTTCTGTCATATATCGTACCGTGACGTGTCGTCCCGGAATGTGAGTGTGGGCGCTGTTATCAGGTCTGGCTGTAACTGTCTACAACGTTGATGGAGAGATACAATTTTCAAGATGTTCGATGTTTTTGAACGGATAGTATATTATAGTCAACTGTCTACTAACGTTAATGGAAAGATACATTTTCAAGATGTTTGATGTTTTTTAACGGGTAGTATAAAGCTGCGTACACATATACGCGCTTCCAACCCCACCGAGCACGCTTCACTCTCGTACCGCCCTCGTACCGCCCTCGTTCCTCCATCGAACCACAGTCGCTCCGCCCACGCACCCATCATGAACGTGACGGAAGATGTTAGAACTTCTCGCGTTCCCCGGTCGAACCACTGTTGCTCCCCGGTCGATCATCAATCGCTCTGCTGGAGTGACGTTCGGTTGCGGAGCAGAGCGAAAGTCTGTACGCACCTTTATAGTCCACTAGACAGCTGATTTATTTTTTTTTTCTATTGGTCAATACTATAGCCATCTAGTCTAAAGACTAATGAGCTAATTTTTTCTATCCTAAATTACTACTTGAAAAATTGAACAGTGAATTTCTCATTAGAAACTCTTACTGCTATTGTTTAATTAATATGTACACTTATTGACTGCACTATAGAAGCTAGATTCACTCAATCACTGCTCTGCTCTTTCACTGGACACCACATGAGCAAGCACTACACTAGTTCAAACGGTTTCCTCCTTTTGAGCCTCCGCACCAATCCTCCATTGTCTAGCAGCTGGATCGCCTCGACGTTGTCATGTTGGTGCAGTCGCCCCTCGTGCCTCTCCGCATGCCTCTGGATCTCGGTGGACACCAGATCGACCTGAAGGTCTCTATGAAGATCGCTGTTCCTGACATACCAAGGAGCATCCACAATGTTCCTTAGCACTTTGTTTTGAAAACGTTGAATGATATTGATGTTGCTTTCTTTGGTACACCCCCAAAGTTGTATACCATACGTCCATACTGGCTTTAATATCTATTTGTACAGAAGTACTTTGTTTCGGATTGAAAGGACAGAGTTTCTTCCGATCAGCCAATACAGCTTCTTATATTTGATTCCAAGCTCTTCTCTCTTCTTCTTGACATGGGCCTTCCAGCGAAGCTTTGCGTCCAAGGTCATACCTAGATACTTGGCATCATTAGCATATGGTACAACTTGGTTCTTGATAGTTATTGGTATGGGCAGGTCCTTCTTATTGGTAAAATTGATGTGAATCGACTTTGTTTCATTCAATTTCATTCTCCACTTTCTAGTCCAATCTTGAATTTTGTTGATGGATCTCTGTAGTTTCTCTGTTGCAATATGTATATTACTGTCTACTGATAATATGGCTGTGTCGTCTGCAAATGTTGCTGTAGTATTCTCATCAAGGCTGGGAATATCGCTGGTATAGAGTAGGTAAAGAACTGGTCCCAGAACACTGTCTTGAGGAACTCCTGCTTTAATTTCCTTCAAATCAGAATATGAACTTTCATGCCTGACCCTAAAGTATCTGTCAGTGAGATAGGATTGTAATATATCTGTATATTGCTTTGGTAGCACTTTTTTGAGCTTGAAAATGAGACCTTCATGCCATACTTTATCAAAAGCTTGCCCTATATCAAGGAAAGCTGCTGAGCAAATTTTTTCTCTTCTAAGCACTTCTCTATTACATTTATAATCCGATGCACTTGATCTATTGTTGAGTGTTTCACTCTGAAGCCAAATTGGTGATTTGGAATTATGTGCTGTCTCTCAATTATTGGTTTTAGCCTACTAAGTAAAATCCTTTCAAACAACTTGGATAGGACCGGTAACAATGATATTGGCCTATATGATGATACTTCATGTGGCTCTTTACCTGGCTTCAGTAGCATTATAACCTCTGCTACTTTCCATATTCCTGTACGAATTTTAGTCTGAAAGAAGCATTCAAAATGTTTGTTAATTTCACTATTGCTTTCCTTGGTAGGTGTTTGAGGACTGAGCCGGTTATCATGTCAAATCCAGGGGTTTTTTTGTTATTCAGATTTCTTATTTCTCTTTTCACTTCTTCTACTGTGACACGCATTATTTCTTGATTCGGCTGTAAGATATTCTCATCCGCTTCTAAAGTTTCGTCTTCACCTGAGTTGATTGGCTGGAAAACGTTTACAAGATGATCCGCAAATGTCTGTGCCTTTTCATCACTACTCCTCGCCCATTGTCTGTCCTGCTTTCTGAGAGGAGGAGATTGTTGAATGGTTCGTTTTATTTTTTTAGCTGCCTTCCAGAGTGAGTAGTCCGTGCTGAATTCTGCTGTCAAGTTTCTCAAGTAACTATTAATTGATTCTTCCTTGATACATTGAATCTCTCTCCTTAGTTCTTGAGTTAATTGTTCAAAACTCTTTTGTCTTGGGGGGAACGTGATTGCTGCCATCTCCTTCTAGCTCTTCGTTTTTCAACAATCAATTCTCTGATTTCCGCAGGGTAATTATTTCCAGTGGTTCTTCTTCTGATTTGTGGGGTATTACACCATGCTGCCTGTTGGATATCAGTCACAAACTTCTCCAACTCCCGATCAATATGTTCTTCGTTCCTTAATGGTGAGTTCAATTCTATTTCCCTCTATCTTTCCTCCAGCATCTGTTGGAAGCCATCCCAATCAGTGCGGCTATTTGCTAACGCTGGACAAGTATTTTCCTTCCGTAGAATTGAATCACTCAGAGTCATAATGATGGTGAGTGGTCGGAATTAAGGTCGAAACTATCCTCTAAATGCAAATAATTAACTGATATATTTTTGTCAGGAAGAAATCTATGAGATCTGGGATTTTCCTCGTATCGGTGGGCCAGTAGGTTGGTTTACCAGTTGAAAAAGCTTCGCACCTCATCTCTTTCATTGCTTCGAAGAGCTGTCTTCCATTGTGAGTTGTTAAGCGCGATCCCCAATGCACGTGCTTTGCATTGAAATCACCACCAAGAATGAATTTTTCTCCTAACATATCAAGCAATGTCGAATACTCCTCTCTTCTGATGGAATATCTGGGAGGACAGTAAATAGCTGCAACAACAAAGTGATAATTTACTGCTTGAACTGCTACACCTATCAATTGAATTCTATCACTTTCATGTTTCACTTCTTCATGATGTTGTAGATTGTCTCTGATAATGATGGCACTCCCACCCCTCGCGACATTGCTGGGATGTAAATCATGATAGATCTTAAAGCCTTTGAATTTGATAAACGATTGATTTGTAAAGTGAGTTTCAGATAGACATATATCTATTTTTTCTATGTCTAGAACTACTTCTAACTCCTGTTGCCGTTGTAACAATCCATTCGCGTTCCATTCCATTATTTTTAGTGAATGAATCATTTGAATTTCAGTAGTCTACTCTGTTCTAACTTCTGAAATTTAGATTGTAGTGAGGTGATTATTTGCTCTTGTCTATCCAGTTTTGCCAAGATTAGCTGCAAAATATTATTGGTGCCTTCTTCCACTTCACTTTTTGGCTCTTCCAATTTCGATCTATTTTCTTTTGAGACAATCTGGGCGAAAGTCAATTTCTTAACTGCACTACCATTGTTTAGATTGTGAGCTTCTGTATTTTCCGTGATTCTTGGTGGGATATTTTGAATGATTTTCTTTCGTGAATCTGCAATAGTTTTTGTTTTAGTAGAATTCCTGATTTTTTGCAATTCGATTGCAACAGTGCAACCTCGATAGCTGGCTGGATGTGCTTCACCGCAATGAATACATTTTGGTAGAGCATCGTTGGGTTTCGAACATTCCTTTGTTTGGTGTTTACCTGCACACTTAACACACCTAGGCTCCTTGTTACAATATTTTTGAGTGTGGCCGGATGCTTGGCAACGTTTGCATTGCGGTATCAGATTGGCCTTCTTCAATGCTTCAACTTCCACTCTACAGCCAAGTATATTTTTCAATTCAAATACTGTTTTTATATCTTCTTCCGCGCTGAATGATACCATGAACATATCTAATGGTTCTCTTGTCTTCCACCTCAGCTTGTTTACAACTTCTAGAACTTTCAATCCTCTTACTTTCAAATCTTCCAGAATCATTTCTGTACTACAAGAGTGATGAAGCTTTTTAATCATGATTTATGATGAATAATTCTATAGTCTGATTTTTACGGTAATATTGGCGTATGAAGGAGGCTCCATTTTCCTTTTATATTATCCTTGAAATGCAAAATTTCATGAAAATCTATTACCGCGTTTCGACGTAAATGCGCAACATAAAAACATTTAAACATTAATAGAAATGCCAAACCGTCGACTTGAATCTTAGACCTCACTTCGCTCGGTCAATTAAACGAAAATCCAAATTAAATGCTGTAAATCACCCCGAAGATCTGTTTTTAATTGGGTTTTCGTTTAATAATAATTATTAATTCATTAGTTTTTGAATAATTTCAATATCTCAGTAATTTCGATCTGTTAGAAACTACAGTATGTTTAAAACTATCAATGTTGTTGATCTTTAATAATTTAGAAACAAATTGGAGCTTTTTCAAAATCTTATATATTTTTGTATTGTTGCTTTAGCAGTATTTTTTTCACAAATTTGAACTATTTCATATTGTTGTATTGTTGGTTTGTCAGTATTTGAAATAAATTGGAACTATTGTTTTGGCAGTACCACAAACGACCAGATTGAGGAGCTATTCTTGCCTTGGTCGATGCACTGTCGTGTCGGACTTTTACTGGCTCGAGCTGCTGCTATGTACTCATCGGAGACGGCCCAATCAGGAAGCGCCACTATAGCTGATAGTGTCAAACAGGTAGATCAACTTGAAATCATTATCAGCTTCCAGTCAATCACTGATTAATGCCCGGTTGCAGAGTCGTCACATAAAGTTAAAAACAGTCAGTTAACTCATTTACAAAGCCATAAATTATTTCCCGTTGCACAGATGTCAAAGTAAACTATAGCTCCCATAAAACTAAAAACGCCCAATTAGACACATGATTTCGTTGCCACACAGTCGTCAGAAAGAGCTTATTTATGTCTCCAATAGCTAAAACCGATCAGTTAAGTTATAAATAAATAAATAATTTTATTCATGAAGGCAACAGGTAAAAGCCCATTTTGCCTCCTTCACACATTACAATCATACACTATACAATCCAAAAATGTATTTTAAGAATTAAGTATGAAGAAATGTTAAAAACAAGAAATGTAATGTAAGTGAAATAATAAGAAATATAAATTAAATGAATCAAAAATACTAACAAAAGTACGTCAAATGAATGAGAATGAAATTAAATAAAAGATTTGAACAATGTTAGAAAACTTGAAATCAATAATTACTGTATTCAATTAATCAATTATCAATAAACTACAATAAATTAATCAATAGGCCTGAAAAATAATTATTCAATTAATCAATAATTATCAATAAATCACAACAAATAAATCAATATTTATAATGAGAAAATTGCAAAGATAATTAATTAAACCCTGAACTTTAAAACTCTATAGAAGTCTGTTGATTCAAGTTTAGCCTACAATGAAAAGAAAAATAGAATGTCTGTGAATCACTACCACATAAAATTAATGAAAGAAAGAAATGCAAATTACGAAATGACAAATCACATAATATTATCGACTAGATCGCACGCCATCCTACGGAAGTCGTGCTGTTAAATTCAATATCTACTCCCACCAAATGCATTTTAGAGGTTGTGATAGCTTTTTTTGAAAGATGTTTGCGAAAAGTCATCTGCATATTATGAGTAAATTTTTTTCTCACTTTGTTTTTTCAAGTTGTTTATAACCTCCAAATCGCTAAATATGGTGAGAAATCTCGCCAGAAGCCAAGAGTCGCCATATTGTTTATCAATTCTATGTGAGGTCTTTTAGGACTGTTCACAGTGATGTCGATTGAAACTTTCCCCGATGCCAAGACATTGGTTGTATAGGAGCATGTACGGTCATGTACGGAAAAAAGTGAATAGAGCTGCAGTGTGACTTTTGTGTGAAGCTAATTCGAGACATAGTTAAATGGGCTTCGGCAAACGACTGTGCAACGATCAACCATTTATGTCAGTGATTTTAAACTATGTCTCACATAGCTATGTTTGATTTTATGTAACGACTCTGCAACCGGACATAAGTCAATCACTTTTTGACAACCCAATCTGGGAGCGCCACTATAGTAGATAGTGTCAAACAGGTAGATCAACTTGAAATCATTATTGATTTCCAGTCAATCACTTTTGATATTGTGAAATGCTCAGAAATAGTAGGAGATTGATATGGGCCTATATATGTATATATATAGGACATATATGGGCCTAAATATGGGCCCGGTTGCACAAAAGCCTATATAAGAAGTGTATGAATTTGTCAATGCAATGATTTCCAAGTCTTAGTGCTGGTTGCTTAAAAGCCTGTAAAATTTTTATAATGATTGAATGTCTTGAGAACTAATCAGAGAAGGTTTTTTGAAGAGAATGCTTCTTTGATTGGTTCTCGTGGTCTTTAATAACGATTGAAACTTTACAGGTGTTTATGCAACAGACACTTCGGCTAAATTTTAACTGTGATTAATTTCACGAGAACTTTCTTTACAAAAAAGCCTTCTCTGATTGGTTCTCGTGAAATTAATCACGGCTAAAAATATTTATTTTATTAATTTGCATATAATTTTCATGTAAAATAAATAAATTTTCAATTTTTGAAATCCTTAATTCTTGAAAATCGATCTGGCAACGTTTTGGAGCTAGAAAAGGATAGCGTTATCTACTTTGAAGAATGATAGACAAGGATAGCAACACCAATGTGAATCAAATACTGCCATTATAACGTGGACCTCACTATAGTCACTTATTGAAATTAATTAAAAAGACCAAGAAATTGTCAAAAAACCACAGATTTTATTGAAAGTTAGAAAGACCGGTTTCGGTTGTTACACCATTGTCAATTTCTGATTAACTAAAACTCTGATAAATCAGTTTTAGTCTGAGATAAAACTATGATAAATCAGTTTTAGTCAGATAAAACTATGATAAATCAGTTTTAGTCTGGGATAAAACTCTGATAAATCAGTTTTAGTCTGGGATAAAACTCTGATAAATCAGTTTTAGTGTATCAGAGATTCACAATGGTGTAACAGCCAAAACCGGTCTTTCTAACTTTCAATAAAATCTGTGGTTTTTGACAATTTCTTACCCCCAGTCGCACTTACGAGGGGGTAAACGTTTAATCACGATTAAATGCTATATTTTAATCGAGATTAGCGCTAACCGATGCATTTTGGTTGCACAAAACAGAATTTTCAAGCGATAACGCCGATTAAACTAATCGGTGTAAAAAAAAATTAATTCTGATTAGTTGACACCATTTTAACGGCGATTAGCTGAAATGAAGAAAATTTGGTTGCACAAAGGTAAAAATCGAAAAATAACGCCGGTTAAACTACTAATCGACGTAAGAGATTTTCAACAGGCCATTTACAAGGAATTGAATTCAATTAACGCCGATTAGATACCTACTGATAGAGCTGTCTTCCAATTAGTTTTTGATAAAAAACTACAGAATTTAAAGTATGAGCTAAATATATGAATGAATTTCATCCGTTAATAAAATAGAGAGGTGTATTTAGCTGATATTATCATTCAAATTTAGATTCTGATTTTTGAGGTTAGTTTTCTTCTGCAGATAACACTTGACACTGGCGACACACAGAACATTTTTATGGCGCATATAGATGAATAAATACCACAATATCAACTTCTCAACTACACAAAAACCTATTGAGATAATAGTCGAGTCGATTTGATTTCAGGTTTCGAATTTGGCTAGCTCGATGGTTCGTTCTCAATCTAACGAGCAGGCATTCACCGTGTGGCTATGGCAAACCATGCTCTGCCTCCATTTGCACCTGTTGGACCAATCAGAGGCCTTCGTCTGGACTGTCATGGCCAATCCGGTTCAAGCACTCTCGTCTCTACCAGAACTTGAATCACAGTCTGAGGTATCTACTATATTCATTCATACAAACGATATTCAGATCATTCATTAAATCGTTCGTCCAGTTATTCATTTATTCTAAGTCCTGTTCATAGTCTAATTATCAAGCATAATATACTTGCTTCCATAAGTAATGATGCAAATAAATAAATCTCAAATATTTGACATGACGTACACCGTTTGAGCTGTGCTCATCAAATGCGACTTTATACGATGAAATAACAACAACAATAATAATAATAATAATAATAATAATAAGTGTGCTGTGCTGCATGTGGAGAAGGGTCAAATGAAAAATGCAGAGGGATGAACTGAGAGCACTGGATAGTGAGATATCAGAGCTCAAGCAAGGACAGTCATATAAGTACTTGGGACTTTATCAGCATCTGAAAATCTCAAAAACAGAAGTGCTCACAAAAGTGGAAGGTGAATTCCGCAGCAGACTTGATAGGGTTCTAAAAGGAAAACTATCTGCAAAGAATTGCATCAAGGCTGTGAATACTTGGGTGATCCCAGCATTGGCCTACACCTTTGGAATTCTGAAGTGGTCAGATACTCGATTGGAGCAGATTGATAGGTATGTCAGGACAAGGATGACTAAATTCAGGATGCATCATCCACGTGCCTCGGTTGCTCGACTGTACCTACCAAGGAGTATGGGAGGTCGCGGTTTGATGAGGGTATCAAGGTTATGTGTAAGTCAGGAAACGAAGTTGAGATCTTACTTCCAGAATGCTGATTCAGATTTGTTCGTGAAGGTATGCCAGCTGGATAATGGTTACACAGCCCTTGATTTAAGGAACCAAAGAAGTAGCGAGCTGCTATCTGCTCAAGACCTAAAAGAAGAATGGAGGACAAAAGAGTTACATGGACGGTTTTATGGGCACCTTAATTCAGAGCCAATAAGCCAAGAGCTGTCTTGTATGTGGCTGACAGTGGGAAGTTTGTTCCCAGAGACTGAGGGCTTTGTACAGGCGATTCAAGATCAAGTGATAGCAACAAATGCTTATAGGAGGCATGTAATGGGAGACAGGACCATAAGTGACAAATGCAGAATGTGTGCCAGTGCAGTAGAAAGTATCCAACATATTGTATCCGGCTGCTCAGTGCTAGCCCCAAGAGAGTATATGTTGCGTCATAACAATGTGGCAAAAATTGTGCACTTGGAGATGCAGATCAAGTTTGGGAATATTGCAGAGGTCCCCCCTTACTATAACTATCAGCCTCCTCCTCTGGTTGAGTTCAATCACGTCAAGATCTACTGGGATGTCCAAATGATTACAGACAGGCGGGTAGTACACAACAAGCCTGACATCCTGGTATTGGATCAGCTGGAGAAGAGGGCTTATATAATTGATATTGCTGTACCTTCAGATGAGAATGCTCAGAAGACCAGAGGCGAGAAAATCAGAAAATACCAAGAGCTATCATTTGAGCTGAAGGAAATGTATGGGCTGAATACAGTGAGAGTACTTCCAATTGTAATAACAGTCAATGGCCTGATACTCAAGTCGGTTGTGGAAATATGTCGAAGTATTGACTTGGTAGACGAGGTGCTGAAGAGAATGCAAAAATCTGTCCTCCTTGACACTGCACGTATTGTGCGCAAGTTCATAAAATAGTCAGTGTTATAAAGATGAAAGGAAGGTTGCATTAAAGTGCCCCTTCTTTGAAAATATTTCCGCAAGAGCGTGCTTATAAAAGGGATAATAATAATAATAATAATAATAATTTCTCTGGATATTGGACGACACATCCAGAGGAGTTTATTCATAAATTCATACATTACATATTATTTTTTCATACATTTTCAATAATATAACAATACTAGCAGGAACCCGTGCTTCGCAAGGATCTATTTTCAAACATGATAATCTGAAAACTTGACGTAATGAAATTTTAAAGAACTTAAAATAGGCCTATAACCATCCTTGGTTAATTAAGAATCTAGCCTATAAGCCAACTTTCAAGTTAATTAGTCCAGTAGCTCAGACGTGGTGATGCGTCAAACATAATTTTCCTATCCCATACGTGTATAAGCCAACTCTTTATTTTATTATAGATATGGTTAACGACTGCAAGAGATAGGAGTGTGGAACAGAATAGTTGTGAAACTATGATAGCGCCAGAAGTGTCTCAAACACAATAGTAGGTACTACATGAACTTTTTGAAAGTGATTAAAAAAAAAATTTAAAACAACAGAACTGAAAGTTGTTAACCTTATCATTCTACCTCCATTTAGAGAGGCTTTTGTTTGAGCCGAATGAAATCTTCTATCTTCTATATATATATATATATATAAAAAATGAATGTCTGTTTGTGTGTTTGTTCCCTATGACTTGAAAAATACTTGACATAACGGCATGAAACTTTGGGAATATGTTGCGTGAAGACTGTCATTATGAGCTCCCTTACAAACAGTGGCTTGCAATTTGCCAGATAATCAGCCCCACATAAAATTCGTACAGCTTTCTTCTGCACCAGCAATATCCTTTTTACCTCGGCGGCACCACCCCACAGTGTAATACCATAAGCCATCACGCTATGGAAGAAGGCAAAGTAGCACATTCGATGATGGGCCCCGGGGATGCAACCTCTCAGACTCCTCAGCAGGAACAGCACTCTATTGAGCCTGCAACAGACACCCTGAATGTGATCTCCCCAAGCAAGCTTACGATCCATTGTAAAGCCCAAGAGCTTCACCGAGGGGAAGTTGAACTGATCACCATTCTTGAGGCTGAACACAATGGACTGAGTCTTCTCGCTGTTAAGCAAAAATCTGTTTGCTCGGAACCAGTCAGCCACGGTCCCCTCTGAAGCCTGCATCAGTTCATGCAGGTCAGCCAAGTCCCCATTGATGTCCAATGATGAGGTATCATCAGCATAGCATACCACTGTCCTGTTTCTGGAGAGAGCGACATCGTTTATCATGATCAGGAACAATAAGGGCCCCAGCACAGAGCCCTGGGGCACCCCACAGGTCACCAATCTCACCCGCGACCTTATACCATTTGCAGACACAGCCTGCTGACGACCCTCCAGGTAGGAGCGGAGAAGCACCAGAGGACTGCCAACTATGCCATGGGCAGAGAGCTTAGACATTAAGATGTCATGGTCTAGGGTATCAAAAGCCTTGCTGAGATCACAGAGAGTCAACCCAGCAAGACCTCCCCCCTCAAAACTCTCAATTACTTTTAAGATTAAATATCCCACAGCCTCAACAGTGGACCTCCCCACTCTGAATCCAAACTGCGTACCTGCAAATAAGCCATTAACCTCACAAAATTCATATAGCTGCTCTGCTATTACAATCTCGAATATCTTTGAGAGTATAGGTAATATAGATATTGGCCTGTAATTGTTGGGGTCACATCTATCACCTTTTTTAAAAACTGGAATCGTTTTAGCCAATTTAAGCTGGCTAGGAAAAACAGACTGAGCTAAACATAGGTTTATACAGTATGTCAGGGGAACGACAATCAGCTTAATAATACTTTTTATAAACCTACTAGACATATAATAAAAGTCTTTACTAGTAGAGCTCTTCATACTGGATGTGATCCTCAAGATGTCCTCTGGTGTGACACTGCGCCAAGTCAGGGTAGCCGCTGGTGGTTGCCTGGATTCTCTCAGCAGTTGTGTTGGTGATGCTGATGCCTCTGGAGAAGCAGCAATCCTCTCCCTGATGTGCTGGATAGAGTCAATCCAGTGGTCGCTCAGCTCCTCCGAAGACAGTGGGACACTTGCTGGGGCAGATGCTTTTGTCTCCCTTCGGATCACATTCCAGGCTGCCAGACACTTATTTGAGGCCCCATTGATAATGTCTGCATTGTAGGAGAGCCTAGCCTGCCTGGTTTCACGATGGTATCTGACCTTAAGTCTTTGATACATAGACTTCGATTCACCTGAGCCCTCCTGTCGAAACCTTTCATAGGCCATCAGGACCAAGTCTCTCAGATTAATAAGATTTTGGCCTATCCAAGGAGATGTTCGTCCTCTCCCAGCTTGCTTCTATAATAATAATAATAATAAATAATTATCTTCTTACAGCTCAATCGTTTGATTGGTTGGCAGCCTTCCATCTAAATCTGTCCATTGCTACTCTCTTCCATTGTTCATAGCTCATAGCACCCAGATCCTTCGTCATTTGTCCTAAGTACTGTAGCCGGGGTCTGCCTCGACCCCTTTGTCCATCAACTGTACCTTCCAGAATACTTGACGTGAATGCGTCGTGTCTTATTATGTGTCCAATCCAAGAATGTCGTCTTGCCTTGAGAAAATTCAGAAGAGATCTCTTTTCCACCGCCCTCTGGAATACCTCCTCATTCGTAACTCTGTCAGTCCATTTTATTTTGAGCATACGCCTCCAACACCACACTTCAAAAGCATTTAGAGTCTTTTCCTCAGCCTTACCAATAGTCCACGTTTCAGATCCATAAAGAGCTATACTCCAAATGCAACTCTTTATTAGTCTCTTTCTTATTTCCAAGGTTAGACTATTTGAGGAAAGAAGCTGCCTTTTACTAATAATTATAGCTTAACAAAAATGTACTACTTGTCTTTGAAATACAACTTTAAAAACAGTATGTTTCATTTATTTATCCATCATTTTTTCAAGAAAGTACTGACCGAGAGAGAAAATCTAAGTATACTCCTTGTACTAATTCTCTCCCAAATTTAGATAACATTTTAAAAGTCCGAAATAGGAATATGATTTCACTCTTCTAAAATGTTGTTATTTTCACTCAAAAACTAAGACTATTAAATTATGGGATAATGCACTACCTCCGTAAACAAAGCCGTAGTGCATTCGTGTGACGTCAGCACAGGTAGGGCTCCTACCCTAATTAAAACACTAGCTGATATAGATCAGCTGAAATCTACGAATTTTTATTGGTGTAGGAGCCCTACCTGTGCTGACGTCACACGAATGCACTGCGGCTTTCTTTACGGAGGTAGTGGATAATGTCTCTCATAATGAGTTATGAGGCTTGATTAACCCCTCACGTGATTCTGACGTAATAATCTGACAGGAGTTGGTGTATAGAAAAGTGCCTCCGACGTATATACCGGGTGTTTCACAATGAATGACCCAATTTTAAACAGTTATATTTATTTTTAAAAATGGTGTACACAAACCAATTTCACATCAAATTACTCACAGAAGTAAGAAGTTTATGATGATTTTTTATAACTGTTCTATGTGTCCTGATTTTGAGGCTCGGACGACATCTAAATGGTAGCCAAATTCATCCCAGACTGTTGATACCGCAAGATGTCTGTCATCTCGGACTGTAGCTACTGCATCAGTTATCCTGGTTTTTAGCTCCTCAATATCATCTGCTAAGGGAGGAACATAAACACGATATTCAAAGTTGTTCCTAGACTGTTGATACCGCAAGATGTCTGTCTTCTCGGACTGTAGCTACTGCATCAGTTATCCTGGTTTTCAGCTACTCAATATCATGTGCTAAGGGAGGAACATAAACACGATATTCAAAGTTGTTCCTTCCTCAGCACTTGATATTGAGGAGCTGAAAACCAGGATAACTGATGCAGTAGCTACAGTCCGAGAAGACAGACATCTTGCGAACAGTCTGGGATGAATTTGGATACCGTTTAGATGTCGTCCGAGCCTTAAAAGCAGGGCACATAGATCACTTATAAAACATCATCATAAACTTGATACTTCTGTGTGTAATTTGATGTAAAATTGGTTTGTGTACACGATTTTTTTAAAATAAATATAACTGTTTAAAATTGGGACATTCTTTTTGAAACACCTGGTACATATATATGTTATGTTTATTGTGTTTGTATATGGCTTGTATGTGTGTGTAAAAATAAATTGAATTGAATTGAATTCACTTCTCGCATCGCTCGCATTATCCGTCTAGCCAGGGGGCTCGACCCCTGGACCCACGGCTGGACCATCCAGAAATAGGATCATCAGGCTCGCATCGCTCGCCTGCATTTTCCATTTGAACGTTCTTGCTTCCTTTCGTCAAAACTTCAAAGGGACTTTCAGACTTGATTCAATCAGCAGTTTCATTTGAATAAGGCTGCAAAAATCTTCATTTTCGTCAGAAATTGATAAATATTAAGTTATTTCTTGAAAGAAGACTTGGTTGGGATGAGAATTATTGTATTCCAGTCTAGAAGCTCTTTGGAATTTGAAACAGGAATGATGTGGAGAACTTAATACACATCCATATCTGACCCTCTTAAGAATGAATACTTGAGAAATGTAGAAAAATGCATTGAAAAGTTATGCACTGTAATCTAAATACATTGTCAACTAAATTCATGGAATCTCACTATAGATTTCTACCTGCTGTTCTTCAACTGGCGAATTAGTAATCCACTAATTAGTAATTAGTAAATTAGTAATCCACTAAATTATCACCTGATGTAATGTGCCCGCACCCTTATAACGTGAATCCCTATATAGACGTTGATGCTTACCCTGATTTTGGCCTCACTGTAGTGTAGAGTGTAGAGGAATAATTTATCTTCGTTTCACATTTCATAACTATTATCATCTCATTGCATTTTACTTTGTTTAAACTAGGTAAATTAATAATTTCCATCTATTTATTCAAGTAAATTGAACTTCTGCGAGGTCTAGTGAAACAACTAGTTGATGCACATCCTGATTTTAACCTCACTATAGAGGAATAATTTATCTTCTTTTCACATCCCATAAGTATTATCAATTCATTGCATTCAATTTATGTTTAAACTAGAAAATGAATTATTTCTATCTATCTATTTAAGGAAATGGAACTTCTGGGAGATCTAGTGAAACAACTAAATGACGACTATGCCATCTTATCATTCCCACTTACTTGTAACATAATACTGTTTATTTTTACTGACAAAAATCATTTATATTTATTTACTTTTTTCTATTGAAGGAAATGGAACTTCTGCGAGGTCTAGTGAACCAACAGGAGGCACTGGCTTCTCTTGCCGCTCTACTGATGACCACTGTGGGTCACAGTCTGCCCATCATCTGTGCCGAGGGGTTCACTCTGCTGCAACAGTTGCAGGCCTGCTATCGGCACACGGCCGTCATCTTCTGTCTGCAGCATATTGTGCCGCTATTCCTCGACTATCCGCAGTCGTTGATATCCAATGAGAAGTGAGTTATTGGTGTAGAATAAAATGACACATGACACAAACATTTCACTGTTACAAAAATGGACTGTATTACGCAAGAAGATCAATGAAACAAAAGATCTTAACATTACGAGTGTTTCGCACTTTCACTCATTATGCAAGAAGATCAATGAAACAAAAGATCTTAATATTACGAGTGTTTTACACTTTCACTCAAAAATAGTCAAATTGTCTGTACTTCAAAGTTCACAACTCATCACCAACTCGCCAACCCCAGTTCATGCATAGGCAGCATGGCAGATGGGTTTACACAGGAAGCTCTTAACAGAGCGCTCACAAAATGATACAAAACGGCGGTAACAGTTGCTGATCATTGACCGAGCGAAGTGAGGTCTAAGATTCAAGTCTACGGTTTGGATTTCTCTTAATGTTTAAATGTTTATATGTTGCGCATTTACGGCGAAACGCGGTGATAGATTTTCATGAAATTTGACAGGTATGTTCCTTTCTAAATTGCGCGTCGACGTATATACAAGATTTTTGGAAATTTTGCATTTCAAGGATAATATAAAAGGAAAAAGGAGCCTCCTTCATACGCCAATATTACCGTAAAAATCAGACTATAGAATTATTAATCATAAATCAGCTGTCTAGTGGACTATAATACTACCCGTTCAAAAACATCGAACATCTTGAAAATGTATCATTCCATCAACGTTAGTAGACAGTTGACTATAAAGCCGCGTTTACACCAAAGTTAATAACAAAATGTTAATAACTTAATCCATATAGATTCTATTAGACTAAACGAAACTTGACAAACACATTTGATCATCATGTGTATGATAAGTTATGTTCAATCTGATAGAATCTACAAGGATTTAGTTATTAAAATTTTGTTAATAACTTTGGTGTAAACGCAGCTTAGTACTACTTTTTCAAAAACATCGAACATCTTGAAAATGTATCTTTCCATCAACGTTGTAGACAGTTGCAGCCAGACCTGATAACAGCGCTCACACTCACATTCCGGGACGACACGTCACGGTACGATAGGACAGAAAGCTCTATGTTTATTTAGGATTTTTTCTAGACATTTTAAATTGATAAATTATTTATTAATTTTTGAGAAAACATAACAACAGGTCAATGTAACTTACTGAGGTCTACTGTTCACAGAACTACTAGTATTTTATAGGGGGGTTCACGATCTTGAGATAACCAGCTACATGATAATAAATGTTTCTTATGAATTGATATTGTGTTTTGACATGAATAGAGTCTATTGTAATGTATTTCGAATATTATTAATCATTCTCTTGCATTTTTTGTACAGATTTCGCAGCCTCATGATAAATCTGCTATCAGCTGACCGGACTTACCTGAAGATGGCGAAAAATCTGATAGCTCCTGAGTTTCCAGGAATGGTTTTGAAACAGTTTGGCGACATGATCCAGTTTCATTTAGAAAATCATCATAGGTAAATCACAACTTCCTCTTGTTCCATTTCAACTGGATTCCGATGTTCTTAACATGACACATTTTGTGTAGCAATTTAAAGATTTTCAGTTCATCATTTTCAATCAAATTGAAATCTGTTGATTTGTTACACATGTTCCTTTGTTACATGTGATGGAAATAAATGTTGCTTTTCATTTCGTAATCGACCTTTTCATGTAAATGATATTTCAATGAAATAAATTAATAGATGATTATCCAGCTCCTTATAATAGGATTGCATAATCTTCAATTCAGACAATCTTGATTTCTATTTCAAAAAAAATCAAAAATCAAAATTGTTTATTTATCCTTAATAATAATAACAAAAGATAAAAACTTAGAAATTAGAAATACATTATAATAATAATACACAGTATTGAACTAAATAATACAATAAAAATAAGGAAGGTCCCCGCAAGGTGAAAAAACCTGTGCGCAGAGGCCGAGTGTTTGAAAAATCTAGATATTTTAAATTTTCAGGAAAAAAAAGATGAGTAGATTAATTCAGTGAAAGGAAACAATAAAAAACTGAATGAAAAATCACTGAATTTGAAAAGAAACTTACTAAACTTGAAAAGAAACTAAAAAACAAGAAGAAAAAGGGGAGTAAGAAAGGATAGGGGAGAAGACAGAGGGAGACCTAATTAAGTTTTGTTTCTCAAGATGAATATTGGAGAGAATAAGAGAAAATTTACTTGGCTTTGGCAGCCACTATTTTAATTATTATGTCATTCGAAGCCAACCACTCATTTATATCTCTTACCAGCTTTTTACTCAACTTATTGGTGATGAATTGACGAGGGATTTTATTTATGAGTTTTGATACAATGTATGAGAACTGTCTTCTGCAGATAGATAAATTAGTGTGTCAGCAACCTGAAAAGTAATGGATGAGGGACGGAGATTGTATGTAGATTCACGCAAATTGAATAGATCTTTATGTTTGTTCATATAAGTTATGAGAATTTTAATATACAACTGCCTTACAGTTAGAACCTTGAATTCAAACAAAAGATTTTCACTCGGATAGCATCTAGGCTTTCCTAGTATGGCTTTGATTAGGTTTTTTGAATGACTATTTAGTAAGAAAGTTTCATGTTCATGTTGTACACTCAATGCAGGTCGCAAGAATTATTTATTTATTTTATTCACAATCACAAATCATAATTAAAATATGATTGGGAGAATACAACAGGCATAGCCCAAAACTGTCTTCTCCCAAATTTTTACAAATAAAAGTCTCGAAAAAGGAGGTTAGATTTCACTTTTTACTTCAAAAAGTCCAATTTACACTTCAAAACTAATGAATAAACTAAAAATTCTAAATTTTGATACTTTAAAACTAATTAACAACAAAAATATTTCACTCAAATTTCTACAAATTGGAAATTTTTGAGTAATTTAACAAAATTTTGAGCCAGAATAAAACACAACTTCACTATTAGCACAGCTGTTTTTGTCAGATCTATTTCTTCTTAATTGTTCTTTCCCAATCTTTTCTTCTTCTTGATATCCCTCCCTCTTCCTCTATTCTTTTTCTCCTTCTTTTTCTTCCTCTACTCCTTCTCATCCTCCGTTTCCCTCCGCAATTTGGTTATACAGGGTTAGAGGACTACTCAATTCATTCCAAACAAATTTAAAATTAATTGATTGCTATTGTAACCGCCCCCAAATGGGGTAGAATTAAGAGATCTCTAAATTCTAAAGGGCGAGTCATGGACTTTATTAAACAACAAACTTTAGCATTCTATTAAACTTGTAAAATTGTATTAAATGAATTAAAGTCATTCAAATTTGGACAATAACAAAAATAATCTATATCGGTTCATTGCACATTCTAAAAATTCAAGATGACTGCATGTAAGATTTTGCTAACTGCTTATCTGGATTCTAACTGTTCACGAAGGTAGCGTGGACTTTACTCATTTCTCTATTACAAATTTATGATACTAGGGACTCGGTCATTCAAGGGTTTTTAGCATGAGCTAGAAAATATAATGGCACTAACAATCGATCAATTTATAAATTCATTACTATTTCGAAATTTCCACTACACTGATTACTCCCGGATAACTTACTAATTTAAACAAACATTGACATATTCTCTTCAAATAATTAATAAACTACTTCAACTTAACTCACGGCGAAAATAATACATATTAACAAACTTAAACAGCAAACAAATTCAACACACACGTTAATTTTGAGCCCTCGAGGCCCGAGGCTACCTCTGGATTTTAAATGTGAATTCGGCCGCGGCTTGATTGGAACTGCACTATTCCACGCAAATTATGTTCCCCTTCCACCAACGAGACAACGGTCCACGTGGAGACGAGCATAATTCCGTGGGAAAGGAAAATAATGCAAGTTTGAAATATTCCCAAATACTCGTGTATTTTCCATCGCTAACGGAAATACAGTTCCGTGAGAATACCTCAACCCTGCATAAAATTGGAGTCTTCCCGGACGCAAGTTGGCAAAGTCTTAATGTGAGAAAATTTTTTTTTAACAGAAAGATAAATTTCTCACGATAAAAATTTACACACAAAATTCAGCTACAAGATCACTAAAGTTTCATTGTTGAAGTCCTAATTCTACACTTTTCGAATGAACCCATACTAAATTTATCTCTATGAAAACACAAACCCATAATTAATTTATTTATTTCAATATCTCCACCATCACACTATAATTAAAGCTACTCGTAGATTTTAAAGTTATATTTCAATTCATAAGAATGATTTGTAGTCTTGAGGTCAACCTCTAAATTAACGTTTCGCTTGACATTTTCGACTGCCAGGCGTACAGTGTTGATAAAAGCTGACTTGCAAGAGCACACCAAAGTCGGAAGTATTTTGAAACGTAACGTTAGTGACTGGAATAAATCTAAGAGCATAATTTTTGCACTGATGGTGGGTGACTCTTCTGCCACTTGATTAGACGCTTGTATGGACACACTATTATTACTTTCCTTGCCCTATTACCATAGGTAAGGAAAGTATTGCTTTCCAAAAAAATTAAGGTACCCTAATTTCAAGTTTTCTATACGTCTCAAGGTCCCCTGATTCCAAAAACATGATTTTTGGGTGTTGGTCTGTGTGTGTATGTGTGTATGTCTGTGAACACGATAACTCCATTACTAATCAACCGATGGACTTGAAATTTTAAACTTAAGGTCCTTATACCATGAGGATCCGACATTAAGAAATTCAATAAAATTCAATTCAAAATGGCGGATAATTACTAAAAAACTAAGTTTTTCACGGTTTTCTCGAAAACGGCTCTAACGATTTTCTCCAAATTCATACCATGGATAGCTATTTATGAGCCCTATCAACTGACATGAGTCTCATTTCTGGGAAAATTGCAGGAGCTCTGTAATATTCTCGAGAAAAATGGCGGATAATCACTCAAAAACCATGTTATTCACGGTTTTCGAGAAAACGGCTCCAACGATTTTCTTCAAATTTTTACCATAAGCCCTAAAAAAAATTATAAGCCCTATCAACTGACATGAGTCTCATTTCTGGGAAAATTGCATGAGCTCCGTAATATTCTTGAGAAAAATGGCGGATGATTACTAAAAAACCATGTTTTTCACGATTTTCTCAAAAATAACTTGACTCATTTTTTTCAAATTTATACCCTGTATAGTTATTTATCAGCTCTATCAACTGGCATGAGTCTCCTTTCTGGGAAACTAATGGGGGGTCCACCCCATCCTTGAGAAATGGACTTGGGCATGAGGTATGTAGGTAGGTAGCGCAGTTCATAAAAAGAACACATAGTCGAAATATTTCATCTGTAGAACAGCTGTTTTGACGACTTTAAAAAAATGACGGCTAAAAAATCATCGAATTTTACAATTTACACAAAGGAAAAAGTACTCTGAAAACAATTATATATACACATATACTGACAGAAGTCTGATCGTAGTTTCAAATATGAGCAAGGAAATTTGTGTGAGTGTACCACACCAGATTTTATAGAATAGTCGTCTATCGACAGTAATTTTCAGCGTGTGGACGGCTCCATCAAATCAGATTGCCTGAGCCGCCGTCCCGTCAGGAGACTCGTCCGCCGCCAGTCCAAAAATCTGGTGTGGTACACTCACACAACTTTCCTTGCTCATATTTGAAACTACGACCAGACTTCTGTCAGTATATGTGTATATATAATTGTTTTCAGAGTACTTTTTCTTTGCGTGAATTGTAAAATTCGATTATTTTTTTTCAGTCGTCATTTTTTTAAAGTCGTCAAAACAGTTGTTCTACAGATGAAATATCTCGACTATGTGTTCTTTTTATGAACTGCGCTACCTACCTACCTCATGCACGAGAAGGAGGTTACTAAGTCCATTTCTCAAGGATGGGGTGGACCCCCCATTAGTTTCCCAGAAAGGAGACTCATGCCAGTTGATAGAGCTTATAAATAACGATACAGGGTATGAATTTGAAAAAAATTAGTCAAGTTATTTTTTGAGAAAATCGTGAAAAACATGGTTTTTTAGTAATTATCCGTCATTTTTCTCAAGAATATTACGGAGCTCATGCAATTTTCCCAGAAATGAGACTCATGTCAGTTGATAGGGATCATAAATAGCTATCCATGGTATAAATTTGAAGAAAATCGTTGGAGCCGTTTTCGAGAAAACCGTGAATAACATGGTTTTTGAGTGATTATCCGCCATTTTTCTCGAGAATATTACGGAGCTCCTGCAATTTTCCCAGAAATGAGACTCATGTCAATTGATAGGGCTTATAAATAGCTAGCTATCCATGGTATAAATTTGAAGGAAATCGTTAAAGCGGTTTTCGAGAAAACCGTGGAAAACATGGTTTTTTAGTGATTATCCGCCATTTTTTCCGCCATTTTGAATTCAATTTTATTGAATTTCTTATTGTCAGATCCTCAAGGTATAAGGACCTTAAGTTTAAAATTTCAAGTCAATCGGTTAATTAGGAATGGAGTTATCGTGTTCACAGACATACACACATACACACACACACATACACAC
The DNA here is from genome assembly GCF_014356525.2 of Nilaparvata lugens. NCBI lineage: Eukaryota > Metazoa > Arthropoda > Insecta > Hemiptera > Delphacidae > Nilaparvata > Nilaparvata lugens. The sequence continues at coordinate 7,785,935 of NC_052511.1, forward strand.
ACACAGACCAACACCCAAAAATCATGTTTTTGGACTCAGGGGACCTTGAAACGTATAGAAAACTTGAAATTAGACTACCTTAATTTTTTATGGAAAGCAATACTTTCCTTACCTATGGTAGTAGGGCAAGGAAAGTAAAAACCGCTACGTATGGTCTGTCTGGCCCTTAGAAGGAGCCTGACTTTATGTAAGCCTGCAAGTATTGTAATCTATGCAAATAAACAAATCCAAATCGGAGATTTTTCAGATACAGTCTTGTTAGTTATCATGAACTAATGTGTGAGATTTAATAGAATCTCCATTTCTATCTATGTAAACAATCAGATTTTACATTTAATTTTTCAGATACAGTCTGCCAACTTGTGCCCCGTTGGCCCAACTGTGGCTGCAGGCTCTATGCAGTGTGTGGGCTGACGAACCGGGTAGTGTTGTCTATCTCATGGATATTGTACTGGCTGTTGCATTCTTCCGTTCTGAGCTCAAAGTCGCTTGCTCCGGAATTCTTTCACAGCTACTTCAGGTGTGTACAATTCTAGTACATTCTGTTACATCTTGCTCAAGCGTTGATTTATATTTTATGGCATATCAACACTATTTTCATTTATTCATTGTATAAAAATTACAATATCGGATAGAAGTAAACTAAACTTCTTCTTGTTCTAAATTTTGTTAAAATTCTCTGTAAGAAATTTTTTTTCATAGAATTTTTCTGTTGTTTTTCTGTGGAAATTATTTAACTGTTATTTGATTAGAAATTATTTATATAGCTGAGCGGCCTACTCCTCTGAGTATTATTAGTTGTTTTGTTTTATTAGGAGTAGTATACCCCAATCGGGCTTATGCGTAGGGTTGTCCACTTTTATTTCACATTTTTATATCTTTCTTTGTTATTTTGTATTATGTTTGTGAAACAATAGTTATTTGTATATCTAGAGTGAAAAGTACGACTTTTTCTCCCTGTGGGAAAAAGTTTGAAGCCCGAGGCGTAGCCGAGGGCAGCAATTTTCCTGAGGGAGAAAAAGTATTTTTCGCTCGTGATGTACACAACATTTTTCCTCCATCTACATTTTTTTATAGAAACTGCAAATAAAATCATTGTAATAACTTACGCATTGGTGACAATGATTCCTAACAACATAACCTAAATCTAAAACCTAAAAACCGGTCGTCTGATTGGCACTGCCGATTGCGCTATCTATGGGCAAAAGTTGTAACAATTATATCAGCTGAGCAGCTACCAAAAATGGCTAACTCCAGATCACGCGGTTCAGATTTGAATTGCAGATCAAAAATATTTGTTGGCTGGTATTTTGAATAGAATAAAATATTTTAAAAATTGTATAAATGTTTATCGTCTACTAATATTAAGAATATAATAATTATCATACAAACATATATTTCATGAGTTAATCAAATTTCTGGTTGTGGTATTGAATTCAGTTGACTCAATGACAGACACCTCTATTATGCTTTCTCATCTGAGCTTAGACCTTCTAACCTATTACAATGTAAGTTTCAAAATAGAGATGCTCCCCATGTTATTTAAATGGAGTCACTTTTACTCCCTAGGGAGTTTTTCTGTTTTTTACTACCGAAAGCGAAAAAGTGACACTTTAGTATTAGGTTTCAGGGAGTAAAGTAAGTACTTTAGACAGTAGGTGGAGGAAAATGAATTTATTGATTAAAAACAAATTATATTCATGAAACAGAGAAATCTGATATTTGAGAGCTTGTTCAATATTGAATGAAAACGTCTTGATATTATCAAAACCACTAGTTTATTAAAAGAATTTGAAATACTAAATTCTGTTGTTAACTAATATTATCAATCTCCAGTAAACTGGAAGTGTATACATCGAGCAACAGAATATATAGTGTGGGTGAAGCTCGACGATTGGCCATTATCTGTTGACCAATGAAGGTTGTTGATCTTTTTCATTGGTTGAGACTAGACACTCTCAAGCATTCCAAATATGGTCATGGAAACCATGAAACAACAACATACCGTATGTGAAAATACAAGAAATAGTAAAACAAGAAAATATGTGAAAATGGTAGAAGATTTATATCAAGAGAGAAGCCAATGTTAAAGAATGCTTATTCAAGAGTAACTTGGATTTAGTTGTTGTCTTACTAAAAAAATAACGACTATTTAGTTGTTTTACTGAGAAAGTAACTTGAAGACCAAGTAATTTGCTCAAAATATTGTGCGTCTCACTTCCCAACAATAAAGTTAAATTTGAGTGCAGTATATTCAATTGACTTGAACCAGTTTTTATCCACAATTGTAATAGTGTAATTTGGTAATATTTACTGAAAATAAATTGAATATCAATTTGTTTTACTTAGATTTTTCTTTGCTAATATAAGATTTTCTCTATTAAAGCTTTCTTGTGAAGAACTGCAAAACTCAGAGGTGAGCCATTAAATGATAAAGCAGTTAGATCTTCAGAGAAACCATTCATATTTTGTTCATTGATATGTTGTTTATTTATATTGCTCTTTTTTGTCAATTTATTAAATCACTAAAATTTTCTAAAAGTTTTTATTTGAAAATACATACACAACTATTCCGTTCTTCTTCATAACTTTTAATTATTTGATTTAAGCTGTGTGAAGCTTTTTGATACTGTAATGCATGGTGTGAATTTCAAAGAGTTGAAAATTAATAATGGTTATTATTTGTCGTATTGGTACTTTTATTCATATTCATTCAATTTTATTCATATTTTATTATTGGATTGATATCTTACTTCATGAACAGATTTTATGCTCGTTGAGCTTTATTATTTAGATGAGCTACAAAAACATTTCATCTCAATTCTGTAAATGTATAATTCAATCATGAAAAAATATATATTTCCTTGTCGTGAAAATATTCATTATTAACAAGAATCAATGATTAATATCAGATCACAGAGCGGTGGAAAGGGAAATGTGACAACAATGCGTTTCTATTTTCGCCTCTGACTTTACAACGTGACCTTATAATTTGCTTCAATGTTGTTTTCCATCACGAACTGCTTATTATTAAATCACTTTTTGCTATTAGAAAAAACGACTAGCAGTCAGATATTTTACAATAAATGAATTAATCACTCACTGTGACAACGAGATCTTTCGGCAGGTCCGCCATCTTCTTGGTTGTGAACCATGGTTGTCAACCAAGAAGATGGCGGAACTGCCGAAAGATCTCGTTGTCCAGTGAGTGATTAATTCATTTATTGTAAAATATCTTACTTCTAGTCGTTTTTCCTAAAAGCAAAAAGTGACTTATAATTTTATTTATTTCGCTATAGAAATGTCTTGTTAGTCCAGTATTTTTCAGTTTTGACTTTTTTATTCTTAACTGCCAGGTAAACAGTAAGGCTAACCGCTTATGTGTTAGCAGTACAGACCGCCTCGTAAACCAAATGCTTGGTTTATGCCAGGACTTCCTATATAAATATATAGCAGACCTAGAGTATACAAGCAAAAAACAATAAGAATTTTCACGATCATTAGAGGATAGTGACAGAGACAAGAAATATAGTGCTTATGCTTATCCTTTATCTATGATTCAAGTTTCTTTTCTTGTAAACTTGACCTCAATTTCGCAAATTACATCAATTTTACACAAATGTCAAGAAAACTTGAGTTCAATGGAACTTAACTAATGTTAAGCTGCGTACACATATACGCGCTTCCAACCAGCACCGAGCACGCTCCGCCCTCGTACCGCCTTCGTTCCTCCATCGAACCACAGTCGCTCCGCCTACGCACCCATCATGAACGTTACGGAAGATGTTAGACCTTTTCGCGTTCCCCGGTCGAACCACTGTTGCTCCCCGGTCGATCATCAATCGCTCTGCTGGAGTGACGTTAGGTTGCGGAGCAGAGCGAAAGTCTGTACGCACCTTAAACGGCTCTTAAGAGGTCCTAATTGTGCCTTCAAGTTGTATGCAAAATTAAAACATGTACAACTTCTTCTTGAGTCATGAAAACTTGAAGATTCAAGTTTTGAAAGGACGAAGCTTGAATTGAAGAAAACTCGACGGATTTACATTGGTTTAGTGGGTTCAAGTTCCAGGTTTTATTGAATTCAGGAAAACTTGAAGGGTTCACTTTGTTATAGTGGATTCAAGTTTGTACAGCTTCAAGTTTTATTTAATTTAATAAAACTTGACCTATGTAAACTCTACTTAAAGCTAACTTAATAGCTCAATATTATTCGTTACAAGTGATAATTGAGTGGAATATTTCTAATTAATTTATCAATTTAAGCAATCTCTACTCAATAACTCAATATTATTCGTTACAAGTGGTAATTGAGTGGAATATTTCTAATTAATTAATCAATTTAAGCCATCTAAATTCAATAACTCAATATTATTCGTTACAAGTGGTAATTGAGTCGAATATTTCTAATTAATTTATCAATTTACGCCATCTAAATTCAAAATTTATAGTTTTAATGTTTATATTTTATAAAAATTGTACACGTGAAATTCTAACCTTATCTTGCTTGGACTTTGTTACCTATAAATTTGGAAGAAAAATAGCACAAGGACTACCTTATTATTTTATCTTTCAATGTTATTACATTAGTGTCATTTGCATTATAAATAAATTAAATAAATAACTTCCATTCATTATGTGTTAGCAGACCGCATCGCAGAACCGCAACTCAGCCGCGTCGGGAGGCCGATTCTCCTCCCTGTTGAACTGGGTGTCGAGTGGAAACGCGGCAGCAGTCAGCCTCATGCCGCGTGCGACCGCCTCGTGTGGGCATGCCCCCTGGTTCGCCTACTTTGCACTGGAGGTCGAGGAGTACAACACGCAGACTGTCAACGGGCTGTGGCCGGCTGTTCTCAAAGAATTATCGGCTGCCACGGGCAAGGCCAGCATAGACAATGCTATCAAGGTATTGCCAAAGTTTGTGTTCTATAGTAGATGTTATTAGCTTAGTTTAGGTTAGGTTAGACACACACTCAGCTATGTTTAGCTAGAAATACGTCAGAGAAAGTGACCGCTACAGTGCGAATATGGTTAATACAGTAGGCTGAAGTAGGAGGAGAAAAAGAAGAAGATGATGAAGAAGAAGAAGAAGAAAAGGAAAGGGAAAGGGGGTGATGATGATGGTGATGATAATGACAATGACGATGAATTTTATTATTTGTATCATGTAAATCAGGAAAAAACTTGGTCAGTTCGTTGATAATTTAATATGTCTCAATAATTTCCTCATCTACTTTGCAGCGTGCCGCCAATTCTCTGAAGATCCAGCAGATTCCTAGCTCCTCGCTGGCCATATACAGATGGTCACAGCAGGCATTGGACACTCCTGTCGATCACCCTGTACTGCCTCTGTTGTGGCAAAAGTTCTTCACGCTCTACCTGGCTAGAGTGCCTACTGGACCAGAGTGAGTTTTCCTATCTGTTATTCATTAATTATTTATTCATTATTCGTTTATTAATTTATTTATTTTGATATTTGGGATGTGTACAAACAGCGGCCAGGTGTTTCGAGTCCCAAGACAACGTAAATTTAATATCAAATCAAATTTATTTCCTCAGTAAATACAGGGTGTTTCAGGGAAACGGGAAATTTTGAAAGTTGAATAATTTCACGAAAAACAAATCTTTAAATTAAGTTTTTCATATCATTCAATAGTAAAAATGATTCCATTTTAGAATAAATAATACCGTAACATTTATTTTTTGAAGATGACATCTTGCAGGTGTGTTGTGTTCCTTTTCTATGCAAACATTCCTGTAGTCTCGTCATCACATTGTCCATGGTCAGAGGCGAGGCGTCCAGTCATCTCTGGATTCGCCGATGACTGGACAGAAAAAGTTGACTTTCTACTGCTGTAGTTTACAAGCATAAGCTATTCAAACGTATTCACATACAACAATACTAACACAAAACAATTGAAAGAAATATAATCTCAAATTCTTAGCCAGCAATAATAGAAATAGATTCAATAAACAAAAACTGATTGATTCCTTTCTTTTGTCATAGTTCTGGAAACATTACCGATGTATTCAATGAACTCATTCACACATTTTGAAAACAATAATTTCTGATAATATTTATCAATAATTTCATTTTGAAAATAATATTTCAAGTGAATTTTTCAAATATTTTATGTATTGTTTTTGTGTATTACTTTGAAGTAATAAATTTGATTTTATAATGTTTTTCGTTGGCAGACCGCATCGCAGAACCGCAACTCAGCCGCGTCGGGAGGCCGACTCTCCTCGTTACTGAACTGGGTGTCAAGTGGAAACGCGGCAGCAGTCAGCCTGATGCCGCGTGCGACCGCCTCGTGTGGGCATGCCCCCTGGTTCGCCTACTTTGCACTGGAGGTCGAGGAGTACAACACGCAGACTGTCAACGGGCTGTGGCCGGCTGTTCTCAGAGAACTATCGGCTGCCACGGGCAAGGCTAGCATAGACAATGCTATCAAGGTATTGCCAAAGTTTGTGTTCTATAGTAGATGTTATTAGCTTAGTTTAGGTTAGGTTAGGTTAGACACACACTCAGCTATGTTTAGCTAGAAATACGTCAGAGAAAGTGACCGCTCCAGTGCGAATATAGTTAATACAGTAGGCTGAAGTAGGAGGAGAAAAAGAAGAAGAGAAGAAGATGATGATGAAGAAGAAGAAGAAGAAGAAAAGGAAAGGGAAAGGGGGTGATGATGATGGTGATGATAATGACGATGACGATGAATTTTATTATTTGTATCATGTAAATCAGGAAAAAACTTGGTCAGCTCGTTGATAATTTAATACGTCTCAATAATTTCCTCATCTATTTTGCAGCGTGCCGCCAATTCTCTGAAGATCCAGCAGATTCCAAGCTCCTCACTGGCCATATACAGATGGTCACAGCAGGCATTGGACACTCCTGTCGATCACCCTGTACTGCCGCTGTTGTGGCAAAAGTTCTTCACGCTCTACCTGGCTAGAGTGCCTACTGGACCTGAGTGAGTTTTCCTATCTGTCATTAATTAATTATTTATTCATTATTCGTTAATTTATTTTGTTATTTGGGATGTGTACAAAGAGCGGCCGGGTGTTTCGAGTTCCAAGACGGTGTAAATATCAAATTAAATCAAATTTATTTCCTCAAAAAATACAGGGTGTTTCAAAGAAACGGGAAATTTTGAAAGTTGAATAATTTCATAAAAAACAAATCTTTAAATAAAGTTTTTCATTTCATTCAATAGTAAAAATAATGCCATTTTAGAATAAATAATACCGTAACATTTATTTTTTGAAGATGCCATCTTGTAGGTGTGTTCCTTCCCTACGCAAACATTCCTGTAGTCTCTTCATCACATTGTCCATGGTTTGACGTAACATTCATTACAACTGGAATTTGAAATCGCTTCTCGAATCTTGGCTTTGAATTCTTCTGCAGAATTAAAAGCCAAGATTCGAGAAGCGATTTCAAATTCCAGTTGTAATGTTACGTCAAACCAAGTACAATGTGATGAAGAGACTACAGGAATGTTTGCGTAGAAAAGGAACATACCTGCAAGATGTCATCTCCAAAAAATAAATGTTTCGGCATTATTTTTTCTAAAATGGCATTATTTTTACTATTGTATGATATGAAAAACTGTATTTAAAGATTTGTTTTTCGTAAAATTATTCAACTTTCAAAATTTCCCGTTTCTCTGAAACACTATGTACAACAAAATATCAGCATTTAAAAATTATGCATTATTAATTTTAAAATTAATTTCAATTAATAACACTATAGAGGATATTCCACTTAATTTACCCAAAAGGATATAATGGATATACTTACATCCTCCTAAGATAGCCCTGACCGCTGATAGCTGACCTCTCTCTCTTTGCGCACACCCTTACACACTCACTAAAGTCACATAATTATTGATGATGCCTGTATTCAAAGGAAAACGATGTATTTCTAAACTATGTCAGTCTAGAATAAAAATACTAGAACTTTGCACTACCACTTATCTTCAAAAAACGAGAAACTAGTTTTGGTTGATACATCATCGTTTAGATGGTGGGAAAACCGAAAAAGATGGAGAGGCATTGTTGACACCCAGACCCGGCATTAGTTGGAACGGGACACGGATAAGTACAGGGTGCGGCATATAAACCTGACGATTTTTGAGCGATAATAACTAAAGTGTGTTTCGTACAATTAAAGCATGTAATATATCAAATTAAAAATCAAATTTTGCAATTTACAGTGAATTACATAGATTACTCACAAAGTTTCTTTTATTTGAAGATTATGTCATCCAATAATGATCTCCGCTACTTTTCACACACTCACTTAACCAATTCTAAAATTTTCCATTGCTCGCTAAATCATCACTCTTGTGGATTTGCTTCAATTTCTCGTTGAATGACTTCCTTTAGTTATGTGGATTATTGGCTGCCCAATAACGATAATTTTGTTTATTCACAAATCCCGACAAATGAAAATGTGCCTCGTCACTTGAAAGAATAACGGCATCCTGGTGGACATTTTTGAGAATGATCTCGCAAGCGGCTTTGCTTTGTGCCCAATCATTTGGATTAAGTTGTTGCACTATCTATTATCTTATAGGGATGAAATTTCAGGTCGGAATGAAGAATTCGTCGTACATTTTTATCAGAAATGGCTAGCGCATGTTTGGCTGCTGAACGTCGTGGAGACCGTGTAACAGCTACTCTTACCGCATTAATGTTTTCAGGCGTTCTCACAGTCCGTTTTCGTCCTGTTGGTTTAGTTTTTAAAAGCAGACGACGTGTTCGTAAAATCTTTACCCACAACAAGATTGTATTCCTACTGGGAACAGGCGCGTGTTTGATTTAAATTATTAAAATGCCTGCGAAATGAACGCTGTGTTAGTCATTATTTTTGAAATTAACAGTCTATTTTTTAAACAGTCATTATTTAGTAATGTCATTTGTGTCAATGTTAGTAATGTAGTACAGTCATTATTTAGTAATCATTATTTAGTAATTTATTTTTTAAACAGTCATTATTTTTGAAACAGTCATTATTTTTGAAATAAGCTTCAATCACAAACGCTCGATGTTCACTTGACCACGACATACTGGCTACTGAAATGGCAAGAATGAACCTGTCAATGTACAACATTTCCGTCTTTTCAATGACAGTGGTGCCAATATTACTATTACTACAAAATCGTCAGATTAATATGCCGGTCCCTGTATGTATGTATCATCGTTTCAACGTTTATCAATGTCTAGTAAACCTCAGATTGATAATAATTGTGTCAACATGTGAGAATAGTTTATTGTTATTTCAATGACTATTTCACCAGTATAACCTGATTGGCTCAGGTCTGATGTCGTGAAGTTGTGAAAAAATGGGCTTAACTATTCAACGTTTTTAAATGGCTGGAGGATCTCAGTGCGGCTAGATTTCAATTATTATTATTATTATTATAATTGTCATTTGTTACGTGAAGCCACAAATCTGAGCAGAGCTCAAGTGGCATGTAACATGTCATGAACATTTTTCTATGCAAAGTGTATGCATCTGAATAAACTCAAGTATGAAGGCACCACAACATCCTCCATTGTATAGGGACACGCTTCCACAAGTACATTAGTAATTGAAGACAAGAAAAGCCTATGACTACCACATAACCGTATTCTTTCAGGTAGACAATTGAGAGCTTCAGTCCCGAATAATATGGTCCTTTTTCCAAAAGTGTCAGTCTGTGAGCGGGGTACTGATATACAGCTGAACTCTTTGCTCTTGTGCTATAGCCATGGCAAACTACATTTGCTTCAAATCTCTCTGATTTCTGAAGACAAAATTTACAGTCTCAAGGAAGTGCAATGCTGGGACTGTGAGAAACCTGTATTTTCTAAAAATGGGCCTACATGAATTGGATGGCCGCAAGCCCTCCAAAACACGAACAGCTTTCTTTTGCATCTTAAATTTTTATATAATTATTTTTACTATTCCCCCAAAAGAAGATGCTGTAGCGTATTAGGGCTAAAAAATATCCATGATACACCTTCTGAGCTGTCTTTATAGTGGATGCAGTCCTCACAGTTCTCAGTGCAAAAAGTGCATGATAGAGCTGTTTTATGAGTTTTTCCAATTCGTCCTGCCTATAGAATTAGATGAACAAAAAGTTTTGTTCAATCATGTTTTAGAGGTAAAAGGGAAGGTTACTGAGGTTAGGTTGTTGCTTTTTAGTTGCCATATGTTTGTATTATTCAAAATGTTTGATAATTTTAGATAATTAACACAAAGAATGAAATATGCGATGAACTGGAGGAATACAGGATAAAATGAATGTCACTCATTAACTGACGAGGGACGATATTTTAAGGCCCGGCTGCACAAAAGCCTGTTAAGTTTTAATCATAATTAACCGAGCGAAGTGAGGTCTAAGATTCAAGTCGACAGTTTGGCATTTCTCTTAATGTTTAAATGTTTGAATGTTTAAATGTTTATATGTTGCGCATTTACAGCGAAACGCGGTAATAGATTTTCATGAAATTTGACAGGTATGTTCCTTTTTTAATTGCGTCGACGTATATACAAGGTTTTTGGAATTTTGCATTTCAAGGATAATATAAAAGAAAAAGAAGCCTCCTTCATACGCCAAAATTAGAGTAAAAATCAGACTACCTATAGAATTATTCTCATAAATCAGCTGACAAGTGATTACACAGATGTGTGGAGAAGTTCAGTCTATTGCTGTATTTCCATAAGGTTTCAATCAGATACTTGTGGATGAGAATACTGCGTGAGGTCTACTGTTCACAGAACTACTAGTTGAATGCAACAAGAACCAATAAGAGAAGGCTTTTTCGGAAAGAAGAAGGCTTCTCTGATTGGTTCTAGTTGAAGTTAATCATGATTTATGTTTTAATTTATAAGTTTTAATTTATCAAGAAAGTATATTTCGCCTCATATTAGTGTTTTGAAATAAGTTGCCAAGTGTTCTTATTCGAGTGAGCAGTTAATTTTTGTTGTGAAATCGATTCCGAATTTATAATGTTTAGCTTCTTACAAACTAACCTATTTCTTGAATGGTAGAGCAGTGAATTTTTCAAAACTCTCAACTCTCTAAGTTTCAATTCAGGACTTGTTGTTGCTGACTTCTAGTGATTGTGATTCTTATCGATGACTGACGTGTTCACTTTGACATTAAAGTTTAGCTTCAGAAGCCGGTAACCTAAAAAAGATTTTTGAGCGGGAAACCGAGTTATCGTAACCCGTTAGCTACGAAACAGCTGTTTTTGACAGTTCTAGAATGACTTTGCAACAGTTTATATTTTTCTAGATAACACTCAACTGACACTGACATATCTCTGCAAGCTTGACTAAGCGGTACTATAATATTTAATTATTTATTAATTATTATAAAAATAAAGTCATTTGAAAAGACATTAATCAGCAGTAAAACCCTTATAACTATTAGTTTACTACCATAATATGATATGACGTTGATACGGCTGGTGATATGCGCTTTCCACTAGCCTATCTTCAAATGAGCTTGACAGTGATTTCCTAGGATTCGAGGAGTGAGAGATAAGGACATAGAGATAATTTCCCTTAAATCTCAAATATTTGAACTTGAATTCAAACTTGACGCAAGAGATTATTTGTATCACGAAATTAACGAACTAAATTCTACTGTAACTAAAATGAAAACAACAATTGAAGTACTCAATGCAGATAATTGTTTCTTAAGAGATAAGAATGATACTTTAGAGGCTGAACTTGCGGATCTCAGAAACTTTTATTCTCCTGGTGATACTCAACGGATTGGAAATCATTAGATAATATAATAATGTTTCAATTGATACCGCTAATTATTTTGATATGTTGTCAGATCTAGGAAATAAATCTCAATACACAGTAAATAGGAATGAGAAACGAGATAAAAGGGCTACGTATAATACAGAAAAAAGTCAACAGTGAAAATAAGAAGAAAATTGTAAATAAGGTTTTAGTGCTGTCTGACAGTCATGGGAGGGACATTGGATGGGAGTTGAATGAGCAGGTGAAAGAAAGTGGGTTTGAGGCAACGGTTATATCGAAACCAGGAGGTACTTTTAACGAAGTGACGCGGGATATTGACATGCTCACAAAAGACTACAATGTAATGACAGAGTGGTAATTTTAGCAGGTACTAACGACGTGGTTATAAAACTGTGCAGCCTACAAACTTAGACCTAAGTAGAATAAGGAAAATTTCTAAACGCTCTAAAGTAGTCATATTATCCATCCCTTTAGGTATGATAAACCATTATGAATATCAATGTTAATAAGCTCAACGCATGGATGGCTGATGAAATTACAAATATACCTAACACGAAGATCATTGATCTGAACAATTTTGACATCACTGATTATACGCAGCATGGCTTGCATTTAAACAAACAAAAAGGTAAACCAAAATTAGTAAAATTGTTGAAAAATCATATCTTGGAAATGAAAAATAACACTGATTATGCAGGTAGGCCTGTATCCAATATTCCAATAATAAATTGTGGAATGGCCGGGGTATTGATAGGAGTAGATTAGACTCGATAGGACACATGAGAGAAGAAGTGGACTCAAATGGGCAAACTACAGGTGATAAAGGTAATGAAAAGTATCTGCTGAGCTGAATGAAAATGTCTCGCTATTGTTAGGACAAACACCTCAATTTGGTGCTATGATGAATATGAGTACATCTAGTTTAAACTATTTAGTTCAAAAAGGAGAGTTGCCAACCTAAAACATTTTAAATTGAATCAAGACAAGAAAACTAGAATTAAGAGTTATAGAGTAAAAAATGTGAATTGTAAACTAAAGAATGGTTAGTAATCTTCCATCAGAACATACAGCATTTGGAGTCTCGAATTGATGCACTAATTATTACATTACAGGAAATCAAACAGACATAGTTATTGTGACTGAACATAAATTAAATGAAAATGAAATTCAAAAAATTAAAATACCAGGATTATTGTAAGTGTTGGTATGTAAGGAAGTCTTTTAGGGGGGGTGAGTATTGATATTAGTATCTGATAGACTAATCGAATGCAGAAACATCATGACTAAGACAATAAATGTTATAAATGAAGATAAGATTTTTGAGACATGTACAATCGAATAGAAATATATAAAAAGAAATATATTGTAGCTGGATTTTATAGAACTCCATCAGAAAATATTGAGATGTTCCTGGAAAATTTAATCGATTTTTAATAGAGATCTGTAAGATTAATAAAAATGTAGTAATAGGGGGAGACTTCAATGTCGATGTTTTGAGGAGGGTAGAAAGAAAACTGATTTTATCAATGTAATAAATATGCATGGATTAAAATATACCGTAGATATACCCACTAGAATAACTGACTCATGTGAATCGGCAATTGATAATTTCATCACCAGTCTTAACAAAGGGGATATTGTTGTGGAGTGTTTAATTACGGCACTCTCGGATCACGATGGGCAAATTTTCAATATATTAGATGTAAATAATAAGCTTAAAAGTAAAGGAGTTATTAAAATGGTTAGGAGGTATGAAAAATCAAATTACTTGTTTTAAGAATGACCTAGCCACAATAGACTGGACTGATCTTTTTGAGTCCTGTTGAGAGTAAATTCACTTATTTTTACAATTCACTAAAGTATTATTTTAATTGGCATTTTCCTCTAAGTAGAATTGTGAAGAAGAGACTTAAAAATAAGTGGATTGATGTTGAAGTTGTCAATGAGCACGAAAATCTCACAAGCTAATAGATTATTTAGGACAAATAAAAGTGATATCAATTTGAAGGAAAATTTAAAAGCTCATAAGAAACGCTTTAGAAAAACTATTAAATTAAAGAAAACTAAACACATTGAAGCCAAACTAAAAAATTCAACAATGTAAATAAAACAATTTGGCATATAGTGAATACCGAGACACAAAACAAAAATGATAAGGTTTGCAAGAATATTTTACTCAGGAATAACAATTTAGTTATAGATAATCCCTATGATGTCGCAAATATGCTTAACACTATTTTGTAGAAATGGTCGATACTCATGTTGTACCGAATCTAGCAAATCTGACACACCAATAAATGATAAAGAGCTACATATCACAGATTTCAAGTTTATCTCCAAAACAATTGATGAAGAGACATTGTCCAATATCATCGATTCAATTAAACCAAAGTGGTCAGCAGGGATGATGAAATTCCCATAAGAATTATAAAAGAAGCTAAATCATTCCTAATTAAGCCTCTGCTACATGTAATTAACGCGTCCCTACTTGGTAAGTATCCAGATGAACTAAAAGTATCAAAAGTGATACCAGTGTTCAAAAGGAGATCCTTACGATCCTTTAAATTATAGACCTTTAGCAATTCAACCTTCAATAGCAAAATAATTTGAAAAAAGTATGCTAATACAGCTTATTAATTATTTTGAAACAAACAATTACTAGACACGGAACAACATGGTTACAGAAAAAACAGGTCTACAACGACTGCCTTGATAGAGTTTATTGAAAATATTTTAGAGAAATTGGACAAAGGGTACAGCATTGTTGGCACCTTCCTAGATTTAACAAAAGCATTGACTCTGTAGATCACAGAATATTATTAAAAAAACTAGAAACTTATGGAATTTGTGGAAAAGAGCTCAACTGGATGGAATCATATTTGGTGGGTCGAAGTCAATATGTAAATATAAGTATTATGATAAAAATAAAGTAAGTGATATTAAATCTAGTTTAAGGTACATGAACTACTCTGTTCCGCAGGGATCTGTTTTGGGGCCATTTTTGTTCCTTTGCTATTTGGGGGGATTACCAAAATATGCGAAAGATGTAATTGAAAGTACTAAATTTTGTATGTACGCTGATGACATTAGTTTAAGCATATTCGACAAAGATTTGGATATAATCGAAGAAAAATGTAATGACACAATATTGCTTTTAAAAAACGTTTTAAGTAAAATGAACCTTTTATTAAATATGATAAAACGAAATTTGTACATTTCACCTGTAGAAATCCCAAAAGAAAAAGTACACTGAAGCTAAATAACTAAATAACATAAAATTTTTAGGCGTAGATCTATAACAAACTCAATTGGAAGAGCATGTATCAAGAGTATGTAAAAAAGTAAGTACAGGAATATTTGCACTAAGAAGGCTGGCACCCATTTGTAATTATTAACTTGAGATCCGTGTATTATGCCACTGTCCACTCTCATATTCATATGGCATTGAGATTTATGGTGGGACTAGTGCATTTAACTTGAATAGGATATTAAAACTCCAAAAAGAAGCGTAAGAAAAATATTTAATTAAATAGACAAGAGTCGTGGAGGACATTTTTTAAAAAGTTAGAATTAATGACTGTGTATGGACTTTATATTATAAAACAATATTACACGTAAAAATAATGAAGACAAATTCCCCAGGCAAACCAGTGTGCATGACTATAATACAAGAAATAGGAACAACTTTATTATCAAAGAACATAGTAAAGAGAAGTACAAACAAAGCCCGACCTATATGGGCATCAAATTCATCACTTACCTTCCTACTAAGATTAATCATGAAAAAGATATTACAAGGTTTAAAAACAAACTGAAAAAGTATATCGTGGAATTAGAATTATACAGTTATGAAGAATTTTATAGTGCCAACTCATTATGTATTTAGACTACCTATTGTTGATGTATTTTGTTTTTTACTTGTATTTATTTTATTATTTTGAAAATAATAAAGAAAGACCATTCATGTCATTTTGATGTATGTTTTGAATAAGAGATTGATTGATTGATTGATTGATTTTTTAATTCTTAGGCTTTTGTGCAACCGGATGTAGATGTTTGTTGGCACTACATTCAACTTAATTTATTATGCAAACAGTTCTAATTTTAGCATAATTTGCCATCTTTGTTTGATTAAGATTCTTCATGTATCAAAATTATTGAAGAATACAATGTTGTAATATTTGTTTATTGTTTCAATTTGATGAATTTTCAGGGCCGTAGACAAGGGCAGTGTTGGTGAAGACTTCTTTGAAGGCATGACCAATCTCTCTTATCAGAAACGAATCAAGAAGAAATTGATGAGTTGCATGCAATACCATCTGGATAAAATAGAGAATGATACTGAAGGAAAACTAACATCTGAACAGAAGAACAAATCACAGTTGCTCTCAAAGTAAGTTCGCACATAGTAACACAAAGTAAGTTCACGCACTCATTTCATCCAAAAAAACTTTTTGTTTCTCATTACAAGTTTCAACGATAATTCAATTGACTTGCGAGACAAGCTTTCTGATTTGTTATTTTATTTATTTATCACATTGTGAACAAATACTTAACTTGAGGAAGGCACAACAGCTCATGCCCACAACTGTCCCATTTCCAATTTTACTATACTGTCCAAATCAAAATGTGGTTATGTCACTTTCACTTTTCAAAATACAATTTACGCTCTTCAATACTCAGATAAACGAGTATATTTTGAATCAAATAGGTACTATTAGAGTCTACAATCAAAAAATATAGAACAGTAACTTAGTAATTATTCAAAAAGTCTAAATTTCGAATGAAACTTAAAATTTTTGAGCTGTAAACTTTACACTTTACAGAAAACTACAGCTGTTTTGATATTTTCTTTATATTTCAATACAAAAATAGAATGTTTTAAGAAATATTTTAAAATTATTGAGGATTCAATTATTTAATACTGAAGAATTAGTATAGAAATACGTTACGTTCTTTCTCTCTCATCAATTCTATCGAAATCTTTTTTCATATTGATGAGCCCGTTAATTAATGCTATAATTATTTACTTCACACAGTGAGATGTCAGTGAGATGCATTGAAAACGTTTAGTTATCAATCTATGAGAATACTAATTTATTTGAACCAATTTATTTCTCAATTTCTTTTGTATTTTGTTGTAATATTATAGGAATGATTAATTATTGTATGTCCTATTACAAAGGAAACTGTTGTCATCTTTCGTTGCATTTTTTGCATTCATTTCATCAAAACTTTATATTGTTCCAGGTTGTACAAAACTTTCAGTTTGTGGCTAGAGGAGCCAAGATTGCATGAACCCGGACTTTTTATGCCTGCACTTCCGCCCCAATACAATCCCCTACTGTTGACATCTGCCATCTGTGGAGATCAGGTCAGGCAACTATCACAAATCATGAAATTTTTCGAAGAACATATCTCACCTTTCATTTTCAATTTAGACTAAAATATAAATTATTTGAATCTTGCCTTTCAATCTGAACTCAATATTACAGCTTTTTAAATTAAATCTATAGAAAGACTGAATTGTCACTACCACTGATTTATCAAAATTAATTAACTAGAAACTAAGTTGTTGATGCTTCAATCGTTAACTAAGTGAAATAAGTGAGTATAAGTGATATTTACGCTTCATAGTTGTTACGACTGATATACCGTTTCAGTTGTGACAATATTATCATTCTATTACTAGTAAACTTACGGTGATAGTTATATTTCTATAGTGAGATCCATGTTATGGCTGTTTTGATAAACATTTGTGTTGTCTGTTATTCGACCAAAGAGATAGCACTATCCTTTTCTAGCTCCGCAACGTTGCCAAGTACGTTTTTAACAATGTAGAAATGTAATTAATCAAGGCAGACAAACGGCAACACTGTTCTCCTATCTTCATCCACAGTCATTATAACGTGGACTTCACTGTATTGGTGTAACAAACAACTCCACAGTGAGATTAAGGTTAAAAAGCTAGCATCTGATTAACATTGGTTTGCTATCCTTGTCTGTTATCACACAAAGCTGATAGCTCTATCCTTTTCCAACTTCGCAACGTTGGAAAATCGTTTGTTAGCTATGAAGAAATATAATGAAGTTCAAAATGTTGTATCTCAATTATGAAAATTTTTAATGAATATATTTATTGACGAATAAAATATATTTTAGATATCATAATCAACAAGAATCAACATAAATATATTATGAAATTTGGGAACAGAATAGTTTTGGGCCATGCCTGTTGTTCTATCCCCATCATATTCATATGATTTGTAATTATATCAACGAATAAATAAATAAATAAATAATTATTATTATCAGATATACCGTGATGACTTAAATCACAGCTATGCACCATAGAAGGCGGGGGAATCAGAAAAGTGGCAATAATGCGCTCCTATCATTTCCACTGACTTTATAACATGAATCCCGCTCTATTATAGTGAGGTCCACGTTGTAATGACAGTATTCGATTAACAGTGGTGTTGCTACCCTTGTCTATCTGCAGACAAAGCAGATAACGCTATTATTTTCTACCTCTGCAACGTTGTCTGTTCGTTTTTCAACAATGTTGAAATATAATTGACAAAATATTCAATCTCAATTATGAATATGTATTACAATAGTTATTTGTGCAACTAGTGCGCAAAGTGACAGTTTGCTGCACCGAAAGAAACGTTTGTTGAGTGCAGCAGAGGAACTTTGCGCACGTATTTCACATTAAGTTTTTCCTACAGTTACCATTGAATATGAAAAGTGGGTAATTATGGGTAAAATTGCCTGAAATCTATCAAATGTTTTTCTGTGTAATTTTATTATTGATAAAAACCTTAATCCTAAAATCCTAAAGTCCTCGTTGTCCTTGGTTATAATAATTATATAATGAATAATAATTAGCGCGTTGTGCTTCGTTGCACGTCTGCTCACTATAGCAGCCACAGCAGTCACTGTTACCAACTTCATTTTGATTTTGCTGCACTGTTGCTCCATATAACCTACTAAGTATTTTGCGTTGCCATGTTGCAAATCTGGAGTGCAGAAAAATTTTTCCCGCACTAGAGCGGAAAAGTGATTCTTTGCGTTCTGTAATCAGTGCAGCAATGGCCACTTTTCAACGTAACTGTAGGAAAAATCAATGTAATGATGACCTCAGAGTCTGAAGAACTTCTTCTACAATGAAATGCATTTCATAAATTGAATAAATCAAACCTATATTACTGTATTTGTGAAGGAGACACATAATGGCATTTGTCTCCATACAGTAAATAATCAAATGAATAAATTAATTAGCTTAAATAGATAAATAAATTGAATTTTAATTTCAGAGCCCGTGGGTGGAGTATGTGGACCACGACTTGCTCATGAAATACCAACAGGAAGCTCTCTCCCGCTGGTCCCAGGCACAAGGTCGTGCCTCAGCGCAACCATCTTTCACCACTAGCAGCGGTTCAATGCAGCAAAATCGATGACACAAATCCTTCCCAGCGTATCATCAAAAGGTTGCTATAGTCAATAAGTTACATAATACAATAATCTGAATTTGAATTAATATAAAAAATAATTCAAGAGTTTTTGGGGTCAGGAATTGGAGGCGTGCTGCCATGGATAGAGTAGAATGGAGGCAAATGTTAGAGGAGGCCAAGATCCGCTTTGGATTGTCGATGATGATGATGACATTTTTTATTGCAATTTCATGTAGAATCTATGGTCTTCAGTTGTTACACCTTTCGTTGGACATTCTGTATATCCTATTATATTAAGCGAGCAATTTCTGTATATATATATTTATATGGTTATATGGGATATAATTATGTTCAACGGATTTCGAAAACGGCTCTAACGATTTTCACGAAATTTGGAACATAGTAGGTTTATGATATAAAAATTCGATTGCACTAGGTCTCAACCCTAGGATAAATCGCTGAAGGACATTAATAGGATAAATTCGTCCTTGGAAAAACAGCTGGAAATTTTGTCGTCTGTCGATACCGTAATGGAAGAGAGTGAACGAGTGCATGTGTGTGGGATCATCCAGCTGATCTCACGAGAAGAAAAATTCAGCAAGATAAACTTATTTTCATTTCTTTCTCTTTTTTTAGAAAACATGACTGTTTACTTCAGAAAGTCCAAAATAGTAACTAGATGCTGTTAGTGTTACATAGTATATTAACAAATATTGTAGCAAACATAGTAAATGATAGTAAATCGAATTCATAGTATATCTATTTGTAATTGATGATGTGTTTGTTTCTTGAAGTGTGAATAAATAGTTATTTTTATGAGTGATAGTAGCTTAACCTAGATTTTGATTTGGACTGTAGTATAAATCTGAAAAGGGACAGTTTTGGGCATAACCTGTTGTGCCTCCTCATATAACTCTAAAAATAATTGTTCGACTGAGAAAATGAATGAATAAATATAAACTATGAATTCAATCTTTCGTTACAAATTTTCTATGCTTTTACACTCCAGAGCAAAGCTCGGTCCCCCGATATTAAATATATTAATAGAAATAGTAATTTGAATAGAAAAAATGTGAAATGGATTAAAAATGATAACCTTTTGTGTTTTGTGTGTTTCTTGAGAAATATAATTTCTGATTTCATTTTTTCTGTATTTGCAGATTACAGTCGTATGATGCAACTGCGCCCCCTCCCCCGTTGAGATTCGGCCCTCCAGTGGTGCCAATTGTCACCAGACAGATTCTCCTTCACAAAGGCGTCATGCTTGATTCGATTCAGCCATCGTTGGGTGTTCTACAGGAGTTGCCAAGTAATAGTCTAGTAATTTTTTGCATTATACCTTTGTCATTTTTTCCATAATACCTTCGTCATTTTATTATTTTTTTCATAACGATAAATTGCTATCATGTCTCCAAGGCAAAACCACACAGCATCAGACAGACGTATGAAAACATGGAGAAAATGTTTTCCCCAACTTATCGAATGTTGCAACGGACACAGACATCCGTCTGTCTGAGTATGTCTGCTCACGTTTGCATGCAGACGTTTCATTTTTCCTTTTTCTGTGTGCATACGTCTGTCTGTTACTGTGTTCGTTTACCTTCAGAGTAATGGGCAACTTATCTCTATAGTACTAACAAGTTTTTATCAGAGTAATGCTTATCAGGCTCTTATATCTAAATTCTATAATATTCAAATACCTACACCGATTGCTAATAATCAACTGTTAATGTGAATTCAAAGGCAATCAGAGGGCAATTAAAATCCCCATTATGCGTCATTGAAGTTTAAATGGAGATTCAATTTTTTTCAATTTATTATTAAAAACACACAAAACAAGACAAATCAAAATTACAAAGATTTACGAAACAAATAAAAACACAATAAAATGTTACAAATATAAAAACCATGGGCTTTGTTTGGGTGTGTTGGAGAAGAGAAAAAAGGGAGGAGATACCTAGCCACGTGTGGTTTCCCATGTAATAGGCAGGCAAAGAAGAGAAGAGAAGTAATGAGGAAAAAGGAAGGGAGAAATGGGGGGAAGGAAGAAAACAGAGGAATAGGTACTGAAATAAAGGTAAGCGAGTCCACTGAAAAATGAAAAAACAATGCTGGAGCAGAAATCTCGAGTCATATATTAAGCGAGCAATTTCTGTATATATATATTTATATGGTTATATGGGATATAATTATGTTCAACGGATTTCGAAAACGGCTCTAACGATTTTCACGAAATTTGGAACATAGTAGGTTTATGATATAAAAATTCGATTGCACTAGGTCTCAACCCTAGGATAAATCGCTGAAGGACATTAATAGGATAAATTCGTCCTTGGAAAAACAGCTGGAAATTTTGTCGTCTGTCGATACCGTAATGGAAGAGAGTGAACGAGTGCATGTGTGTGGGATCATCCAGCTGATCTCACGAGAAGAAAAATTCAGCAAGATAAACTTATTTTCATTTCTTTCTCTTTTTTTAGAAAACATGACTGTTTACTTCAGAAAGTCCAAAATAGTAACTAGATGCTGTTAGTGTTACATAGTATATTAACAAATATTGTAGCAAACATAGTAAATGATAGTAAATCGAATTCATAGTATATCTATTTGTAATTGATGATGTGTTTGTTTCTTGAAGTGTGAATAAATTGTTATTTTGATGAGTGATAGTAGCTTAACCTAGATTTTGATTTGGACTGTAGTATAAATCTGAAAAGGGACAGTTTTGGGCATAAGCCTGTTGTGCCTCCTCATATAACTCTAAAAATAATTGTTCGACTGAGAAAATGAATGAATAAATATAAACTATGAATTCAATCTTTCGTTACAAATTTTCTATGCTTTTACACTCCAGAGCAAAGCTCGGTCCCCCGATATTAAATATATTAATAGAAATAGTAATTTGAATAGAAAAAATTGAAATGGATTAAAAATGATAACCTCTTGTGTTTTGTGTGTTCTTTGAGAAATATAATTTCTGATTTCATTTTTTTCTTCATTTGCAGATTACAGTCGTATGATGCAACTGCGCCCCCTCCCCCGTTGAGATTCGGCCCTCCAGTGGTGCCAATTGTTACCAGACAGATTCTCCTTCACAAAGGCGTCATGCTCGATTCTATTCAGCCATCTTTGGGTGTTCTACAGGAGTTTGCCAAGTAATAGTCTAGTATAATTATTATTTAACGAAAATCCTAAATAAATGCTGTAAATCACCCCGAAGACTTCTGCTACTGCAGACATTGACAACAGGGTTAACAGCTAGATGGAAATTCGATGAGAACTACTATCCAAAAATTATATCCATCTGTCTATTCTATTATCCATCTGTAATAGTCTAGTAGTTTTTTTCCATTATACCTTTGTCATTTTTTCCATAATACCTTTGTCATTTTATTATTTTTTTATAACGATAAATTGCTTTCAAGTATTCAAGGCAAACGCACACAGCAACATACAGACATATGAAAACAGACGAAGGAAAATTTTCTCCCCAGCTTATCGAATGTTGCAACGGACACAGACATCCGTCTGTCTGAGTATGTCTGCTCACGTTTGCATTCAGACGTTTCATTTTCCTTTTTCTGTGTGCATACGTCTGTCTGTTACTGTGTTCGTTTGCCTTCAGAGTAATGGGCAACTTATCTCTGACCTATAATACTAACAAGTTTTTATCAGTGTAATGCTTATCAGGCTCTTATATCTAAATGCTATAATATTCAAGTACCTACTTCGATTGTTCAATAATCAAATGTTAATGTAACTCATCTATTTTGCTACCCATGACGAACTGCGAGTTAATAACTCGTTTTTGAACTATTATGACGACACTAAGTACTAGGTACTAATCCACGTGGGTACTAGTTTTATTCAACTATTTATTTAACTATTATTCAAAATATTAGACTGTAGTGTCGTCATACTACAACTTGTTAATGTGAATTCAAAGGCAATCAGAGGCCAATTAAAATCCCCATTATGCGTCATTGAAGTTTAGATGGAGATTGATCGGCTGTTCGTTAAACCCCGGAATGAAACACATTCTAATAAGTGCATAATATCTTCATAAACCTATAAACATATTTACATAAACTCATCTTCATAAACCTCTTTACATAATTATATTCTAGTAAATTTGGATTAGAGTTAAGCTCGGGACACATATAACCGCAACGAGCCCGTGCCGAGGTACGGTCGAGCTACGTCCGCGACACAGTGATGATGGTAGGAGAACACACATATCCGTGCGACAGCCGAGCGGCAGCAGTGTCTCAGTTCTGTAGTGCTACTGTGATCTGATTTCTGAATGTGTTGAACTATTGATAATAATATAACACTATTACAGCTTGTTACATCCAATTTAAATTTATATTTTTCAATTTTCAACTGATTACATGTAGACGATGAGAATCATAGTGCTGGTATATATTTCGGTGCATAACAATACCACAATCAGTCATGTATCGGAAATATAATATATCAGCAATAAAATTGTTATCTTATGCCTTATGTATCTAAACATAAAACGTAATTAGTTTTAAATTTAAAATTTAAGACACAGTCACGGGTTCCTTCTTTAGTTGTTCTTTAGTTCCTTCTATACTTTTAGTTGTTTATTTTATTATTCATTATGAATTATGTCTTAAAATTTAAGACACAGTCACGGGTTCCTTTTTTAGTATGAATTATGTCTTAAAATTTAAGACACAGTCACGGGTTCCTTCTTTAGTATGAATTATGTCTTAAAATTTAAGACACAGTCACAGGTTCCTTCTTTAGTTGTTCTTTAGTTCCTTCTATACTTTTAGTTGTTTATTTTATTATTTATTATGAATTATGTCCATCATACCTTTGGCTTGACTTATTATTTGGTTATACTTTTACTTATTTTCCGTTGAACCATATTTCTCATCACTATGATCGTAAAAAACTGGAAAATTCCGTATCTCTTCAATAAGTTTCCACTCTCTATGTTGAACGAGCCCGCACCGTCTCCGTCAAAAAGTAAACTGAACTAGTCGGTGACGGCTCGGGCAACAAACACGGTGACGGTGCTGACGCGGTGCGGTAGTATGTGTCCCAACAAGTTTGAAAGCATTTGTTTTCTCACTCGCCGTAGTACGTCCGTCACACGGTCGTGCCGCGGCGCGGGCTCGGTGCGGATATGTGTGTCCCGGCTATTATACGTAGATGGTGCATGCATGTCTAAGCGTTGGCCGACAATTGGTTAGTATGGAAACAGCCATTCTGTTGTATTATCTTCATTTTCAATTTCATTTGAATGTCACCCGTTGCAGATCGTTCCTGCTGCGCGTCTCTGAACACATGGCGCTTGACTGTTCGTTGATGGAACTGCTTCCGACTCTGTTCCGTGACGTGGAGACGGAGGTGACTCTGCACGCCGCCTGCGACACGGCCGAACCGGGAACGAACCCACGGCGGTCGCACGCCAACGCCAGCTCGCTAGTGTGTGCCGGTCCTGCTGAAATCAAAATCAGGGTGAGAATTTCTCTTCACAACTCCTGCAACTCCGTTTTACACCTTCTTTCCAGTTTAAAACTTTTTTTTTAAGTATAAAACTTTGCCTTTCATAATTAATTTATTTATTTTTACACAATATCATTGTCAACTATGAATGATTGGGAAAGGAACAACAGGCTTGAAGCCCAAAACTGTTCCTTTCTCAGATTGAAACAATTTTTAGCATTGAATTTTCAACTTACAACTCGAAAATATTGTAGATAATTTGTAAAAGTTTCTTGTGAATGAGACTAATGTCGCCGCATCCACACTATCGCCCAATGCGTACAATTGACATTGAGCGCGAGAGTGTGGATGTCTGGTTTACCAGCACTGGCCTTCACTTGCCATCGGTCCGATTTTTGTCGAGTGAAGGCCAGCCAAGCGAAGGCAAGTGGCCAGCCAAGCACAAGAATAGTATATAATAATAATAGCTATATAATATCCTTGAGCCGAGCATTCACAAATGGTCACATTGCAGTGTGGATGGCAAGATCAACGTGGCAAAACTTATCAGCTCGGCAAGCCACTTGGCCAGCGACTTGCCGATAGTATGGACTAGACATAGCTAGCCAGTAGAAAATACAAAATACAACTATTGTGTTTCTATTCCATTATAGAACAATTCTGCAACATAAAAAATAATAGAGATTGTAGAAAATAGAGCAAATAAAATAAATGAATAGAAATAAGAATGAGAATAACAATTTAAGTAAATAATAATTAATGGAACGCTGTGAAATGAAATTAACATTAGAACAAACAGGACAATAGCTTAGTCACCATCAAGAAAATATTTGACCAGATTCCTCTTGAATCAAGCCAATGAATTGTTAATATTATTTTATGTTTGCAGTTTAAAGTACTAGGTCTAAACGTATCTTACTATCATAAAATGATGGTGATCTAATGGTAGCAATGCTAGGAGAACCAAAAATTAATCACAACACAATGATGTGACGTCATTCTATGGTGCAACTGGGCTCAAGTTATTTGCATAATTTATTGTAGTGTTATATATATATATATTATTTCTGTAATGACTCTTCTTATACTACCATTTGCTGAAGCCTTCCACTCAATAGTAATCTCAAGACTATGTCACAAGTTTTTCAATCAATTTTGAAATCAATCAAATTTCATCAATCAATCTTTCAATTGTTACAAGTTGAATCTCTTTCGGGCTTTCTGAGGCATACATACCATATTGTGAGGCCATTATACACACATGTAAAAGTGTATATGGTTGTGTGAGTTTGAATAGAAATACCATTTTCCTACAGTTACGTTGAAAAGTGGCCATTGCTGCACTGATTACAGAACGCAAAGAATCACTTTTCCGCTCTAGTGCGGGAAAAATTTTTCTGCACTCCAGATTTGCAACATGGCAACGCAAAATACTTAGTAGGTTATATGGAGCAACAGTGCAGCAAAATCAAAATGAAGTTGGTAACAGTGACTGCTGTGGCTGCTATAGTGAGCAGACGTGCAACGAAGCACAACGCGCTAATTTTTACATTATATATTAACCAAGGACAACGAGGACTTTAGGATTTTAGGATTAAGGTTTTTTATCAATAATAAAATTACACAGAAAAACATTTGATGGATTTCAGGCAATTTTACCCATAATTACCCACTTTTCATATTCAATGGTAACTGTAGGAAAAACTTAATGTGAAATACGTGCGCAAAGTTCGTTTGCTGCACTCAAAAAACCATTCCGCCCTCGCCTACGGCTCGGGCGTAAACGTTTCTTTCGATGCAGCAAACTGTCACTTTGCGCACTAGTTGCACAAATAACTATTTTCGGAAATTCTTGTGAAAAATATAAAATAATAAATTTTCTGTTTTAGGTTCTTGAAGCGAGACTCAACGAATGTGCCGAACATCAAATGCAAACTAATAGGATGGAATTTGATGGCGTACTCAGGCATGCTCTGCAGCCTCCTCCGGCTCAGATATGTAGCTCTAGTGTCTTCATTGAAAATCTGTCTCAGTAAGTCAATTATTGCGTTATATTACTTAGTTAATGCTCAATACTGCACGATTCCAAACGTATTTACAAAAAGTTCAGATCATATATTCGTAATATATCATCAAAATTTCTTGACCAGTATGAGAAATTATCTCATTTTCTTATTATACTTCTCAGACTGCTCATATTCATCAATTTCATCGTTTACAATCAGAAATTTTCATAACACTAGTGGAGCGGCAAAAGTAGTTTATCAGAGAAGGTAGCAGAGAGTGTTGAGAATGATACGTGTATTCAAATCTGTCAGATCATATTATAGCGGCGTAGGTAGGATATAGAGTAGGTGGATCGGAGACATTAAGACATATTCATTACTCAAACTCTCTCAGCAACCTTCTCTGATATACTCTACCTTCGCTCTTAGGGGGTCAAAACCACCTGTGGGTTGGGGGAGCTTTGAGTCGATCATCGTACTCAAGAATGTGTTGAAAACCAGATTTCACCCACAGTATCCATGCTTGTCGTAGGATGCGACTAAAATGGACCTCAACGTAACTCCAGAAGTTGCCTTGCCTTCAAACCCTCGGGATCTTCCCCATCAGGGCAGTTTTGGAGGGGCAAAAAGAAAAACCCAAGAGACCAGAGATGGGCAAAACTCCCGGAACATATGTTGGTCAAGAGGTTGAGTCGAGCATGGCCGGGCGCCGGGTGCCCTAGAGGCTGTTTGGCGTCCCCTTTCTCAGCGTAAGGACCTACAAAAAGGCCAGGAGTGAAACTCACGTAGGTCACGAGTTTGTGGGTGAAGAGGCCAAAACTTACCATTGTTCAAAGAAGGGTAGCCATTTAGGTAAAACTTCTTGGGAGAGGTAAGGCTTTTGACCCTGCGAAGTTTCGGAGGGGCAAAAAGAAAAAACCCAAGAGACCAGTGATGGGTGAAAAATTAGACACGTGGCCGGGCGCCCTAGAGGCAACTTGGCCGCCCCTTCCTTTAGCGGAAGGACCTACAAAGAAGGCCAGGAGTGGAACTCACGTAGGTCACGGGGATTAATTAGTCTGAAGAGACTGCCAAGCATATCACACTGGATTGTGACAAGGATTGCAACCAGGTGATGAATGGAATGCTAGTATAGGGAAAAACTCCTGGTTCTTGTAAAGGACATAGGTATTGGTTTGCCTAACTAACATACTACTTGGGAACACAATAAGCTTTGGTTGACGTGTGGAGTTCTTTGAACCTTTGGATCCTTGAATCCGTCCCTTCCTAAACAATAAACAATAGGATAATGGATCGACAAAGGTAGGGTGGAAGGTAGAAGAAAGCAGAGACATTCACAAGGCTACCTTATTTTTTCTCTCCCTATAATTTTTATGATGTACTTTTTGTATGAATTAATAAAGATACATTTATCATTGCCAGCATTCTCAGCTACATCAATGAGCTACAAAAATAAATCAGCTACCTCTAAATGCCTTCAATATGTTCTGACTCATTTGAACTCATGTATTATTTTCATACATTACATTATTCTCAACACTCTGTGCTACCTAATATAAAAAATAAAGGCAGCTATTCTATTCTATTCTACCTTCTCTGATACTCTTGGACCTTGACCATGATCTTAAAACTCCACTTTATTCTGACTCAATCAAATACATTAAACTCTCTCAGCTACCCTCTCTGATACACTCTACTTCGTCGTCCCACTAAGTTTCCATCCTAAAGAAAGACACAAGAAACCTGAACCATGAACCAATCTATATAATATGTTATGTTATTAATGCAATTCTTCTAAATTATTAAATGAATTTCACTTTGTTTAATGTTTTGTGTTTTGTAATTTATGATGTTATGGCAAGTATTTGAATTCATAACTTCGGATTTTGTTTTACAAGTTTTCTTGTTGCAGAGCTTTGGACCATGAAGCAAACGAGCTGAGTCGTGTGGGAGACATCGAACTGTTGACTAAAGTACGTGAAGTGGGCGTGTCACTCTTCTACAATTTGACCAGCCTATTCGCCGATGAATCAACCAGTCATTATCCTCCAATCAAACAGTTGCTTACAACCTGCATTGAATCGCTGGGAAGGGTATGTTTAATGCATAAAAAGCTGTACAATTACAGATATGGCAAACATCAATTATAAAAACAAATAAAATACATGAAAATGATCAATGTCACAAAGTACAAAACACACAAGTACAATAAGTTATCAACCACAGCTATTAATTGATAAGTACACAATATTATTGAAATGTATCCACTAATTGTCCATGTATTCCTTTATGGAATAGAAGCAACCATTCAATAAATATTTCTTTAATTGGGCTTTAAATATATTTTTATTTGTTTTAATAGATTTTATTTCATTTGGGAGCCTATTGTAAAAAATTATTCCTTGATAAAATGGATTTTTCTTTGCTATCGCTAAATTAACATTAGGTAAATGATAGTTATTAGCAGTTCTTGTTCTATGACTGTGGATATTGCTATTAGTGGGTAGAAAATTATTATCAACGGTGCTAAGGATAGTCTTGTATATGAACAAAGATGGAAATGTGAGAATAGTTTTAATTTTAAAATAAAATCGGCAGGACTGATATCTCGTCAGTTTACACATACATCTAATGGTTTTTTTTGTAAAGTGAATATTTTTCTTACATTTCTTTCAGAAGAATTGCCACAAACTGTTACTCCTTTTCTCAGATGACATTCAAATAAAGCAAAATATATGCATTTAAGTATATTGAAAGTACAATAGCGGGATAGTGTTCTTAAAATAAAAATCACTGAACTTAGTTTAGAACAAGTATGATCCACATGAGAATGCCAGTTAAGACTAGAATCCAGATGAATACCTAAAAATTTACACACTTCAACCTCTGAAACAAACTCATCATCCAGCAATAAACCAATACAACATACACTATTTGAAAAGGTCATTCTAACAGTTTGATGCAGATGCAGATTGATGCTGGTGAACCACTGACAAATGTTATTGACTGATACATAAGCATCCAACTCCCCTTAAGCATTATTTTACCTCTATGAACATTTGGATGATTACCATTTCATAGCCTAATAAGGTACATCAAGCAAAGCCACCAATTCTGTGTTATTGGTCCCTGTATACAGTCTTTCCCTATCTTATGCACAGTGCGACTTATGGAATGTCGCGACTAAATGGCACCTAAAGACTGAACCATTGCTCGGTTGATACTCGGCAACTCAGTGGAGTGATGGGGAGAAAGTTTTGGAATGCATAGGTGACTCATTCACTGACACCACCCCATTCAATAGTTTTGTGCAGCCAAAAAACTGACACTGTTGTACTTTTTACAACAGCGCGACTGCCGGAAGGATAAACAAACTGTTATATTGATGCGTAAAATGTTGTTTATTGATTTGGCATTGCATGTGATTTGATTCGCTTTTAAATTAAGTGTTAATTGACTTTCAGACGTTCATCAGCTGTGATGAAAGCGAGTGTGTTCAGCTGCTGAACACGGTTCTCCAGAATCACCAGCTGACTGGTCTGCTAGCGCCCCATTTCAACCCATCCATTGCCTCTCCTCCCACTTTCATCCAGGCCTACTCCAATCTGGTCACAGTTGCTATGTCAGACAAGGCCAGCGATCTCACCTTTGTACTACTTACGAAGGTACTACTTTATTCACACATTCAATTATGAACAATTTTTGGTATAATTTGATGGTTCACTGTTTATAGTTTGCTGTATATTGAATGGATTTAAGCTAGTCGCATATTGAGACGCGACGCGACATGACTCGAGTCTGCTAGATGAGTTAATATTAAATGATCATATTGTAATGTTCACATTAAGACGAAGCTAGCACGTGTAAACATTAATATCGGGGACCGAGCTTCGCTCTGGAATACAAAAGCATAAAACATTTATTACGAAAGAAGAAATTATAATATCATTCATAGTTCATACAGAAATGTTCTATCTAATCACAGTAAATTGAAATTAATTCCCAGAGGAATGAAAGAAATTTCCTCACAAAGACCCTGTTGCACAAAAGGTTAAATTTTAATCCTGATTAATTTCACGTGAACCAAATCAGAGAAGACCATTTCAAAAAGATGGATCTACTGGAATTAATCAGGATTGAAAATAACCCGGCTTTTTTCAACCGGCACTAAGTACCTGATTGAATGATTACAAAAGTTCAACAGCTGAGTCATAATTTTGACACAGTCCCACACACATGAACTCGCTCACTCACTTCCATCATCAACAGACGATGAAATAGTTATTATCAGCTGTTTTCCCAAGGATGAATAATAATTATCCTTTTAATGTCCTTCAGCGAGTTTTTCCCAGGGATGATACCTAGTGCAATCGAATTTTTATATTATGAACCTACTATGTTCTGAATTTCGTGAGAATCGTTAGAGCCGTTTTTGAGATCCGGTGAAATACAAACATCTAAACATCTAAATATATAAACAGAAGTTGCTCGTTTAATAGTATAGGATATTTTCAATTGTAGTGGGAACAGTTACTCGACCAAGTAAGTAGAGTAGAGGTAGCTCAGTAGAGTTAGTTTGCCAGTTACTCGACCACTAACTCTACTAGTGAAAAGCAGGCTTAAGGCAAGTCGCATATTGAGACGTGACGCGACTTGACATGACGTGAACCAAGTCTGCTAGATGATAATATTATTTGATCATAATTATTATCTTTTACTATTAAACAAGCAATTTCTGTTTATATATTTAGATGTTTAGATGTTTGTATTTCACCGGATCTCGAAAACGGCTCTAACGATTCTCACGAAATTCAGAACATAGTAGGTTTATTTATTTGTTTATTTTTATTCATTTATTGTATAATATACTATAATCATAATACAATTATGACATTGGAGGAAAAACTAGGCTAAGCCTGTACTATTTCTCTCCAAAAATTTTGATAAAATGTTAATGTTTTCCAAAAGATAAGGTTATATAGTCACACACTGCTTTGTCACTTGATTTTCGGTCTAGAAATGGTGATTTAAAATTTTGAATTTTGAAGGTTGATTTTATGCTCTAAATGAATCACAATAAATTAAAAACTTTAGAAATATTGCACTTATTTAAAAAATTTGAATACAAAATCAAAAACCTACTCACTATTTCTTATTCACAGCTCTTTTTATAATATAAATATTTCATTGCACTAGGTCTTATCCCTGAGAAAACTCGCTGAAGGACATTAAAAGGGTAATTATTATTCATCCATGGAAAAACAGCTGATAATAATTATTTTGTCGTCTGTTGGTGATGGAAGTGAGTGAGCAAGTTCATGTGTGTGGGACTTTGTCAAAATTATGACTCAGCTGTTGAACTTTTGTAATCATTCAATCAAGTACTTAGTGCCGGTTGCAAAAAAGCCAGGTTATTTTCAATCCTGATTAATTCCAGGAGATCCATCTTTTTGAAATGGTCTTCTCTGATTTGGTTCACGTGAAGTTAATCAGGTTTAAAATTTAACCGGCATTTGTGCAACTGGGCCTTTGTGAGGGAAGTTTTTGCATTCCTCTGAGAATTAATCTCAATTTACTGTTATTAGATGGAACATTTCTGTATGAATGTTATTATAATTTCTTCTTTCGTAATACATTTTTCATGCTTTTGTACTCCAGAGCGAAGCTCGGTCCCCGATACTAGTACGTAAAGTGAACAGAACTCTACTAGGCACGACTCTACTAGCTCGAGACTGTTTTCATTAGCAAAGTAGTGGTAGAGTAGAGTGAGAAGCGGTGGTGGGGGAAGGCAAGATTAGTGATAGAGTACTATTCCACGATGCTATCCCACTCTTCTCTACTAAAAACTAGTACTCCACTGTACCATGAACGTTTTCATTGGGGAGAGTTCACAAGATAGTTAGTACTTGCCCAGTGAACTCTACAATTAACTCTACTAATGAAGCCCAGGCTTTATGGAAATTTCTTGAAAAGGACTTCTTCAAAAAAGATCTACTATTACTCACTTATTACAAAGCTTATTATATTATTTCAAGTTGAAACGATTATGTTCAAATTTTTTCCTACAGTTACGTTTAAAAGTGGCCATTGCTGCACTGATTACAGAAAGCAAAGAATCACTTTTCCGCTCTAGTGCGGGAAAAATTTTTCTGCACTCCAGATTTGCAACATGGCAACGCAAAATAGTTAGTAGGTTTATATGGAGCAACAGTGCAGCAAAATCAAAATGAAGTTGGTAACAGTGACTGGGCTGCTATAGTGAGCAGAGGTGCAACGAAGCACAACGAGCACATTATTAATTATATATTATAACCAAGGACAACGAGGACTTTAGGATTCTAGGATTAAGGTTTTTATCAATAATAAAATTTACACAGAAAAACATTTGATGCATTTCAGGCAATTTTACCCATAATTACCCACTTTTCATATTCAATGGTAACTGTAGGAAAAACTTAATGTGAAATACGTGCGCAAAGTTCCCTCTGCTGCACTCAACAAACCATTCCGCCCTCGCCTACGGCTCGGGCGTAAACGTTTCTTTCGGTGCAGCAAACTGTCACTTTGCGCACTAGTTGCACAAATAACTATTGCTATGGTGTTCCTAGTTGCAGCATCAATGAAAATACTCATCAACGATTGAAACCTCATATGTAAAAAATAAACAGTGCTCTCTGAATATTTAGTGATGTCCTTCATCGTTTTTGCTAGATGATACCTAGTTGCCTAGGATTGTATTGATGAATATTATAAATTTTAATTTGTTGCCAGATTGATTTACCCCGATGGCTGCCGTCAAAGAAACCACGATTGAGTGATAGAACCGAGTTGATTCAACTCTCTATGAAAGCGTTAAGTACAACTGGGAAAACTCCGGCTGAAGATAAGCTGATGATCCACGAAGTAAGTTATTCCAATTGCTTTTTACTCTTATCTGGACCAAGGGCTCTAATACACTCGTAGACCGATTGGGAACAAAATTAAATATTCAATATAATATAATAGATTTTACTGATAAGCTTATTATTAAGAACACTAGATATTTATATAATAATTGAACAATTCATGTAGCCCTATTAAACTAATTTATTACAAATTTTGGGAACGATTGGGAAAAAAATTAAATTGTTAAATATAATACCGAGTGATTCAAAAATGACTTCACAACTTTGAAGATTCGTATAGGTCTTATTAAAGAAGGTACAGAGCTGGTTTTGGTGTTGTTTTAAAGGAAAACCCTCCAAGTTTTGACTCCCATTGTCCGCTTGTGCCTGGTCGCGCCGCACAAGCGCTAGCGGCAGTTACGTCAAAGCAAGGTCAATAAATACAGGTCATGACACAATCCCGTGATACATTGCAAAATCGCCATTTTATGGGGTCCTAGTTCACCAATTTTCAAATTTATCAGCTGTTATCATTTATGGTTTGAACAACATGATGTGTATTTTTGTAATATTGTTCAAGGGATATTGCTTGGCTTTGAATTGTAAAAAAATAAATAAATAAATTATTCCGACAGAATAATAATATTTAGATTCCATCTAGGAACTGAATTGTTGATTTTCAGATTTAATTGATCGGGAACTTGAAACTCTTTTTGAAATTGGCCTCGCATATTTCTGTCTTGTCCCAATGCCTTTTGAATCATAATCCTTGAGTTACAAGAATAAGAACAATTTTTAATAATAAATAAATGGATAATTAAAGCATTCATTATTGAAATTTCATTATTAAAAAATTTGAAAACCTGAATTCACATTATTATCTGAACTAGAATATTGTTTTTAAAATGCACAATTTTGTTACGAGCAAATTGAATTAGATTGGATTTTCAAATGTACCGCCATAAAGAACCCATAAAATGGCCGCTCCATAAGGAACATGAGTGTCATGACCTTTATTTATAGACCTTGTGTCAAAGATGGCTGCCTTCACTGGACCCGAGTAGGCTAGCTGTGTGTTTTGGTTTGAAAACCGGCTTAGTGTACCTTGATATGTTGCAAAAAATTTTGATACCACAGATCGATGAGGATGGCCGAGAACAAAATGTTCTCTTTATGCAAGATGGCGCACCACCACACTATCTGACTTACGGGATTTTGTTAATGACCGCTTCCCAATCAATGGATTGGCCGTAATGCGCCAATTACATTGCCCTCTCGTTCCCCCAGACCTAACACTGCTGGATTTTTCTTATGGGGTTTCATAAACGATATGGTGTACGTACTTCCTTTGCCAGTCACTCTACCTGAACTTAGAGCAAGGATTTGCGCTGCTGTTGAGCAAGTTACACCCGAAATGCTAGTGCGAGTCTGGGAAGAGATCGACTATTGGTGGGATGTTTGCAGGATAACCAACGGAAGTCACATAGAACATCTTTAGTTTAAGGTAACAAAACTTGAAGTGTTTTCCTTTGAAACAACACCAAAACCAGCTCTGTACCTTGTTTAATAAGATTTCTATGAATTTTCAAAGTAAACCCCCAGTTTTTCGTAAGTCGGTTAACTTTTAATCACGATTAAATGCTGTACTTTAATCGAGATTAGTGCTAACTGATGCATTTTGGTTTCACAAAACAGAAATTTCAAGCGATAACGCCTATTAAACTAACCGGCATAAACAATTTTTTATTCTGATTAGTTGGCACCATTTTAACCGCGATTAGTTGAAACGAGGAAAATTTGGTTGCACAAAGGTAAAAATAGAAAAATAACGCTGGTTAAACTAATCGACGTAAAAGATTTTTAACAGGCCATTCACGGGGAATTAAATTAAGACTAGCTGTCTTCCAATTAGTTTTTGGTAAAAAAACTAAAAAATTTAAAGTATGGGCTAAATATATGAATGAATTTCATTCATTAATAAAATAGAGAAGTGTATTTAGCTGATATTAGTATTCAAAATTAGATTTTGATTTTTGAGGTTAGTTTTGTTGTATTTTGTTGTTAGTTTCATACGATCTGTTGTATGTTAGCAGCATAGCACTTCAAGTTTCAAGTTTCAAGTTTTTATTGGGCCAGTTGAACATAGAAGTTACATATAGCCAAGTCACAATTCACATTGAAGAAACATACAATAAATTGCACAGGTACAATACATACAATAGACAATAATAAATAAAATAAAACAGATCAGTAAAAGCAAATTTACAATTAGATCAGATAATTTAGTCTCCTGTACTTGGGTATCAATAGACAAAAAAAAGCATTATATTAAATTGACTAGGGTGTTGTGATCAGCAGCAATGAATTCCTCTACTGAGTAAAATTGATTCACAATCAACCAGGATCTAAGTACTTGGAGAAAACGTTTATTCGGCAAGGATCTAACTTGAGTTGGTAGCAAGTTATGGAATTTGTAGCCTATCACAGGGTAGCTCGACTTGGACTTTTCAAGTCTACATCTTGGTATATATATACTCTCACGGTTTCTTGTGAAGTGACTGTGAATGTCATTGCTCTTTGGTAGCCTATCCTGCATCTGATGTATATCCTTCAAACATTGATAGATAAACTCATTAATGACGGATAGAATGCCATTTTTAGAAAGAAGGGGCTTAACACTGGCGATAGACAGAGCATTTTCATGGCGCATGTGCGCATGCCTCTGTATTGAATGGTCAAATTCACTGCTTCAATAACATAACCTCATTTTTACCTTAAAGCATACTTATCATTATCAGTTTTCTATTATGTAAATATTCTCTCTTATTAGAATTGAAATCAAATTAATTTTTTCTTTGTCTAATAATATTGGACCATAATATGGCATATATTATGGTATGGGAGATCATATTATGATCTCGTTTGTTTATATTTTTTTCAGTTTCAAATTCACCGCTTCAATAACGTAACCTTAATTATTTTGTCAGTTATATTACAGTGTTGCCGGACTGTGAAAACCGTTAAAATCTTGGTTAGTTAACCGGTAAACTTAATCGGAATTAAAAACTAACCGATCTTGGTGGAACAGAAATGAATCCGTAAAACTAACGCTGATTTGTTAATCGACATTAATGTCCATTTTTAACAGACGGACGTGCAACTGGCCCTAAGTTTATTATTAAGGGTACTAGTTATTTCTATAATAATTAAACAATTAAAGTAGCCCTATTAAGATAATTTTTTATAAATTTCAATATTTCTTATCCAGGTATTCAGGAAACACCTGTGTCAACTGATGATGTTCGATTTCCCGGAGCATTACGGGGAAGTGATCACGCTGACTCTGGAACAGAGCGAGACACAGTCCATCGCGCCAGACGTGTGGTATGAGTTGTTGGGAAGCCCTGTCCTGCTATCGGTTCAGACCAAACATGACCATGGCTCATATGAAGGAAGGTCTTTGCAAATTCGCCACTGAACAGAGGATTCTATCGCATAATGAGGTTAGTTTTACTCACGGTATGTAGAAGCAGATTAACACTATGTATTTCTTATTCATTCACATTTATTTTGTTTCATTCGCCTTTATTATTGATGATTATTATTTTTAATTATCAACTTTGAAATATCTTTTACAATTTCTTTGTAATATTTACCTATTTTTCACCCTGACTTTCTTATTTTGTACAATTTGTAGTTTGGGGAAAAATGAAACATTATTTATTGTTTGATATACTTTTTGAATATATTTATTCGCGTTAATTAATCATCATAAGCTCAATTCAAGTGGCAACTGATGAGCATCTATCTATTCATCATCATCATCATCATCAGTGGCGCTACAACCCGCAACAGGTCTTGGCCTCCTCCAGTATTCGCCTCCATTCGTCTCTGTCTTCCGCCCTCGCTTTCCAACCTCTGGCTCCAATCACTTGTGCGTCCTTGTCAACACCGTCCATCCAGCGCAGTCTTGGCCTTCCTGGTCTTCGCCTCCCTTCCATCCTGTACAGCATGAGTCTCCTTGGTGGGTAGGTCTCATCTGCCCGAATAAGGTGGCCAGCCCATCGCAGTCTACCAATTTTTATCATTTTGACCACATCAGGCTCACAATATACTTGGTAGAGCTCCTCATTCTTCCTTCTCCGCCAGGTCTCATCCACTTTTATCCCACCACAGATGCTTCGCAGTACCCTCCTCTCAAAAACTTTGAGTTGGCTCTCGTCTTTTTTGACAGTGTCCATGTTTCACTGCCATACATGAGTACTGGCAGGATTAGCGAACGATATATTTTAAACTTTGTGGCTCTGCTCAGCACTTTGTTTTTTATATACTTGGAGAGACCATAGAAGCATCTGCTGGACAGGAGAATTCTCCTTTCCACCTCCTTTGTTGTTTCATTTTTACCATCGACGAGGGAGCCCAGGTATACAAAATCATCTTTAACCTCAAAACAGTTATCATTCATCTGAAGCCTCTCCCCGATGTTGTGGTTCGTTGATGTGATCATGACCTTTGCTTTGTTTTCATTTATGTGAAGGCCCATTTGCAATGCTGCATTTTTAATATTTTTAAAGGCTTCCTTCATATCATTCACCGATCTTCCAATGATATCAATGTCGTCTGCGTACGCGAGAATTTGGGTTGATTTATAAAAAATATTCCCTTCAGTGTTGACTTTTGACTCACGAATGACTTTTTCTAAAGCTATATTAAATAACAAACATGAAAGAGCATCTCCTTGTCTCAGCCCTGCCTCCATCTCAAAAGGCTCCGACAGATGGTTTTGTATCTTCACCCGGCATACAACTTTAGACAAGGATGCTTTTGTAAGGTTGATGAGCTTCCTTGGGAATTGAAATTCATCCATGGCTTCGAATAGCCTTACTCTCAGGATACTGTCATAGGCCGCGGTGAAATCCAAGAAGAGGTGGGAGGTTCCTATTTTATATTCATGAGCGTTCTCTAGAATCTGTCGCAGCGAGAATATTTGATCTATTGTAGAGCATCCGGAGCGGAATCCTGTCTGATACTTCCCTACACACCTTTCTGCTAACGGTTTGAGCCTAGCAAACAGAATGTTTGAAAATACTTTGTACCCAGTGTTGAGAAGGGTTATGCCCCTATAATTCTTACATTCCATTTGATCCCCTTTTTTATGTATCGGGCAGATAAGTCCTACTGTCCAGTCCTCAGGCATCCGCTCTGTCACCCACACCTTATGGATCACTTTTTGCAGTTGTTCAGCAAGGTGATCTCCAGCATCTTTCAGAAGTTCTGCTGGGATTCCATCTTCTCCTGGTGCCTTGTTTCTATTCAACTTCTCCACTGCCAATTGGACCTCCCGCACCGATGGAGGGGGTTGTTCTGCCAGGTCGGTGTTGATAGTTACCTCTTCATCCGCCTTTCCAGTGGAATTGCAGGATGGTACAGTTCTTCAAAGTGCTCCTTCCATCTTCGCAAAACTTTCCCCGGCTCACTCAGCAGTTCACCATCCTTTGCTCTGCACAAAGTTGTTCTTGGCATGAAACCCTTTCTTCCAATATTAACTTTGTTGTAAAACTTTCTTGTTTCATTCCTATCTCTTGCAGCTTCTAGGATCTCCAGCTCTTTCTTCTCCCATTCTTTCTTCTTTTTCTTATGTATCCTCTTTCCAGCTCTTCTCATAGCTCTATACTGTTCGGCTGTACTCCTTGTCCCTCGACTCTGCTGCATCTTCTTATAGGCTGTGTTCTTTTTGTTTGTTGCCTCTTGGCATTCGTAGTCAAACCATGTTTTGGTCTGTTCTTGCCTTTCCACTCCTATAACATCTTCTGCAATCCTTTCCAGTTCATCCCTTAGGCTTCTCCACATCCCAGATGGATCTTC
This sequence comes from Nilaparvata lugens, assembly GCF_014356525.2. Taxonomy (NCBI): domain Eukaryota; kingdom Metazoa; phylum Arthropoda; class Insecta; order Hemiptera; family Delphacidae; genus Nilaparvata; species Nilaparvata lugens. The sequence goes on from NC_052511.1 coordinate 7,825,401, forward strand.
ATCCTCTTCAACTCGCAGATTATCCCGGACACAGTCTTTGAATTTCTGAGAAGAGTCCTCCTCTTTCAAGGCACCAACATTGAACTTCTTGCGTCTGAGATTCTGAATCTATCTATTAGTTTATTTTAATATTAATCATGGCAAACTTAGCTTTATATAGCACTTGAGTTATAACAGTAATAACACTTAAGTTAACAGTATATATGTAACTGGTAACTCTTAAGTTACCTAAATATATTTTGGTCAAGTTAGCCTACACTATTGCATTTACTGTGTTGAATAAACAAATATTATTTATTATAATTCTAGGCAGTTCTATAGTAAATTATATATTAAAGAACATATTAGTGTGCTCCAAATATTCGTACTTTGTCATACATTTATTGTGAATTATAATATAATGCGTTGTAAATTTCACATGCTATGTAAACTTATGACACCATAAAGAAGTTTAAAAATAAAAATCATCCATTTCAATGTTTATTTATATATTTATTCAATCATGCACAATTAAAACACTTATTTGAGAAGGCACAACAAGCTTATGCCCCAAACTGTCTCTTTCCAAATTTATACTACAGTCCAACTCAAAATCTAGGTCAAGCTACCATCACTCAACAAGTTTAGACGAATTTTATAGGATATTCCACCAGTTTGATACAATATATACAGAGTGGCCTATAGTCAGTTGACACGCTGTTCTGTTGTTAACTTTATATTAATTGTTTATCGAATAACAATGAACACACTATGACGAATAACCATCAAACATAACCTCAAACTAAACTGTGGTAAACAAAACTAAACAGCTGTGGTTTGGTTTGTAAAAACAGCTGACCTTAAAAATTTCTAGTGTCAACCGACTTATGGCACTACCTCCGTAAACAAAGCCATAGTGCATTCTGGTGACGTCAGCACCGGTAGGGCTCCTACACCAATAAAAATGTGTTGATTTCAGCTGATCTATATCAGCTAGTGTTTTATTGGTGTAGGATCCCTACCTGTGCTGACGTTACCATCAACCAAAGTTTGTAGACAGAAGGTTGGTCACTCATCTATAGTATTTAAGTTGACAAGCAATTGGATTGGGGGAACTGCAGCCGTGACGTAGGCTGTAGTACAGAGTAGGCAGAATATCGCATTCTTGAAAATCATACGGTATAGTCAAATTATAAAACACCAACATTTTCTGACATGCAAGCTTTCTGTTTCTGCTTTACAATAATTATCAAAACATTTAGATAATACAAGCATTTTGCCATTTAAAAGCAAAAGCCCCACCTCCTAACCTTCCCTTTCAAACCCTTAAGGTTTTTACATCTTCTAGGTCGTGTTTATATTTTGTAGTTTGGCTGTACATCAGCTAGTGAATTTCGGGGATGAGATATATTGATTCTCGTAGAACATGTACTCGATACCAGCATATTGTGTTCAGTGCATTTATATGAATGAAATGCATCTGATTTATTGGGATCGGTTTATTGTAATGCATTGGTTTATCAAGATTTTTTTATTGGTTAATCTGAAATTATAATAGTATAACGTTCTCTACTAACGCTTTTCCAGCTTATTAATTTTTTCGTGTCACGTTTTTAGATTCTTGAAAAACTTTCAACTTCATTTTATTCATACAAGTTGAAAGAACTTGAAATATTACCAACATCATTAGAATCGGTGATTCATTCGCTATAAGTATGGAATTTTACAGTTCCAGTTCAATCTTGAGGAGATTAAACGAAGATGTATTTGAGCGATTAAACTGCATGCTCAGTGTGGCTACTCCACATTCTTACTACACGTGACGTCATGCTGGCGTTCCCCCCACCACTTGGAATCTTACACCTGTGAGTGATCAACCTTCTGTCTACTAACGTTGACCATCAACCATATGTCATGCACTATGGCTTTGATTACGGAGGTAGTGCTTATGGGCCACTCTGTATAATCCTGTCATGTTCTCTGTAATAATATTCTTATCGGTTATCAAATATTGCTGCAAATATCATTTATGATTCCTTTTTTAATGATAGATTCGAGATACTGTTCTGCTACTTGGTAACCATTTCATGAAGGAGCGCCTGCAGTATGGATTGTACGGTCTCTACCCAAAGTACAGAGACTACATAGATCCGTTCTGCACATTACTCGGTTTGGTTGGTCACGGTCTGATCGCCAGTCGACTGTTGGCTGATCGGGGTTCGCTTGGTGATAAATGTGAGTTCAGTCAATTCATTTAACTTTTTATTAGGTACAGGATGTTTCAGGAAATTTTGAAAGTTAAATAATTTCAAGAAAAACAAATATTTAAATAACTGTTTTTCATATCATTTAATAGTAAAAAGAATGCCATTTTAGAATAAATACAGTAACATTTATTTTTTGAAGATGTAATCTTGCAGGTATGCTCTTTTTCTACGGAAATATTTTTGTAGTCTCTTCGTCACATAATCCATGGTTTGACGTAACATAACAACTGGAATTTCTAAAATCGCTTCTCGAATATTGGCTTTCAATTCTTCCGTTGTTGCAGGTCGACTAAGGAACACTTTGCTTTTAAGGTGACCCCATAAAAATAAATCAAACGCTGTCAAATGAGGGGATCTGGGAGGCCATGGAATGTTACCATTTCTCAAAATTACAAATGTTACAATTTCTCAAAATTACACGTTCCCCAAACAATTGGTGTACAGCTACCATTGATATTCGTGCAGTGTGTGATGTAGTGAATCCATGATAACTAAATGGCAATGTTTTGTTGACAGGCTAGCATATGTTATTCAGTAGTAGCAATCGCCCACGGCTACCAACACAACTTTCAAAAATTTCCGGTTGAATCACTCTGTATACAGGGTAATTCATAATTATGGTAAAATAATTTAATACGTGATAGTAGAGGTGAAAATAAGAAAAAAGTTCTTATAAACATATATCCATAAACGCTTCATTAGCGAGCTATACAGGGTGAAAGATTTCGCCCGGAATTCAGTTCCTCTGGTGAAATACACCGATGCTGAATTGTTTGGGGACTAGTTTTTGAAAAACCTATGCTGGATTCATATGGAAAAAATATCTGAAAAATTGAATAAAACTAGTCTGGAATCTGTACTGTGAGTAGTTTTTGAGAAAAAAGTTGAAATATGCAAAAAATCTAAGTAGAAAACACAGACTTCTACGTTTGATGCCCAATAACTTTCTTTAATGTCCAGTAAACAAATAATTTTTCGCAATAAAAATTGTAGAGAATTTAATTCTGAAAAAATGATGTAAGCTGTGTAAACTAAATTTAAATAAAAGTTGGATAAAATGTATTCTTATGTAGTACATCACACCACAAAATTTGCTGTTTTATGAGGAGAGAACTAATAACTCATAGGTTGTAGCTGATTGCAAATAGAACATTGATTTTAAGAACTGCTGTTCCAAAACAGCTTATTTATTTTGTTTTAAATAAAAAAATATTTAAAAGAAATTATCAGCTGAAAATTATTTTCAGAAATATTTTAGCTCACTGTTAAACAAAAAAACAAACTGTAAGTTAGGCCTACTGTAGCCGCGCTGTGTTTTTTGTTTAACCTATTAACCAGTTATTTGTAACCATTTCACTTTGCTTTTAAGTTGAGTGTTAACTTTTCAAAAAATGGCAGGTAATTTTAGACATTATTCATACTCCGAATTAGCTGACATGCATTTAATGTATGGAATGGGACACTACTGTAATAGTACTGAAGCAAGACGTTTGTATCAAGAGAACTTTCCTAACCGAGTATGTCCAAGTTCAAGGTTTTTTGCCACTATTCATCAACGTCTGTCTGAGACAGATTCTTTGATATCCAAAGAGCACATTTATGCAGGCAGACCCCGATCTACTATGACTGTTGAGTTAGAAGAACAAGTTCTTAATGAAATTTATGAACATCCCGTGAAGAACACAAGAGAATTGTCAGTGCAGTTTAATGTCGATCAATCTATTATTTGGAGGATACTAAAAGAGCAACAATTACATCCATACCACCTCCAGAAAGTTCATACTCTATTGCCACGAGACTGTATTCCCCATGCTGGTATTTGCCGATGGTTTTTAGTAAAACTTGTTTACCCAAACTTTTTAACAACCGTTTTATTTACCGACGAGGCACACTTTACAAGAACAGCTATCGTTAACGTCCACAACTAACATATTTGGGCAGCTGAGAATCCTCATGCCATCAATCCCAATCTTCCACAACATCAGTTTTCAGTAAACATTTGGGCAGGAATCATAGGAGATCATCTACTTCTGTTCGAGCTTCCTTCCACACTTAATGGCATAATCTACTAGTCTTTTGGTATAAGTTTAATGTCATTTAGATATGCTACTTTCATATAAAAAAACTTTTCATAAAAACCGAATATTTTATTTGCAATCAGCTACAACTTATGAGTTATTAGTCTTCTCCTCATAAAACAGCAAATTTTTGTGGTGTAATGTACTACATAAGAATACATTTTATCCAACTTTTATTCAAATTTAGTTTACACAGCTTACATCATTCTTTTCAGAATTAAATTCTCTACAATTTTTATTGCGAAAAATTATTTGTTTACTGGTCATTAAAGAAAGTTATTGGGCATCAAACGTAGAAGTCTGTGTTTTTATACTTGAATTTTTTGCATATTTCAACTTTTTTCTCAAAAACTACTCACACTACAGCTTCCAGACTAGTTTTATTCAGTTTTTCAGATTTTTTTTCGGCTCATGCATGATCTAACGCGAACTTACACGTATAGGCATTCATTGTGATCACACCCGTAGGTGCGATCACCAATTAAATTCACCGTATGTACAGTCAGTCCCAGACTGTAGCTTAGCCTATCGACGTAGGGCCACTAGACTACAATAAAACTCGTTCAGAAACATCAAACATTTTTGAAAATGTATCTTTCCATAAACAACAGATTCTCTTTTGTATCTTCTCAAAAGCAACGTGTTGCACCCTAAAGGATACACAAGGAGCTTTAATGTATATTTCCATCATAAACAACAGATTCTCTTTTGTATATTCTCAAAAGCAAAGTGTTGCATCCGAAAACATACTCAAGGAGATTCAATGTATCTTTCCATAAGCAACAGATTCTCTTTTGTATCTTCTCAAAAGCAACGTGTTGCACCCTAAAGGATACACAAGGAGCTTTAATGTATATTTCCATCATAAACAACAGATTCTCTTTTGTATCTTCTCAAAAGCAACGTGTTGCACCCTAAAGGATACACAAGGAGCTTTAATGTATATTTCCATCATAAACAACAGATTCTCTTTTGTATATTCTCAAAAGCAAAGTGTTGCACCCTAAAGAATACACAAGGAGCTTTAATGTATATTTCCATCATAAACAACAGATTCTCTTTTGTATCTTCTCAAAAGCAACGTGTTGCATCCGAAAAGATACACAAGGAGCTTTTTGGATCTACGTCCTTTTAGCGCAAAACATCTTATCAGCTGACATTCGTTCAACATGCTCTTTTCATTGTTGGTGATACGTTGCAACTCTCTCATTCATTAAGAATCTCTGTTTGTTGAGATATTTCTTCAATGAAGCTCTTTAGGGAGCTTCCTCCATCTAGGGATCTAGAGTCTCTGAAGCCTGATGTTTTTGCAATACCGTCAATATTACTTCGCGAACCATACCTTGTATTTATTATGCTGTTTCAAAGCACTACCTCTGTAAACAAAGCCATAGTTCATTCTGGTGACGTCAGCACACCAATAAAAATTTGTTTATTTCAGCTGATCTATATCAGCTAGTGTTTTTATTGGTGTAGGAGCCCCACCTGTGCTGACGTCACCAGAATGCACTATGGCTTTGTTTACGGAGGTTGTGTTCAAAGCAAGGTTTATAAATACAGATCATGACACAATCCCGTGATGCATTGCAAAATCGCCATTTTATGGGGTTCTAGTTCACCAATTTCCAAATTTATCAGCTGTTATCATTATAGATTGAACAATATGATGTGTTATATTGTTCAAGGGATATTGCTTGGCTTTGAATTGTAAAATAGATTAATCCAACTAGGAACTGAATTGTTGATTTTTAGATTTAATATTGATCGGGAACTTGAAATTCTTTTCGAAGTTGGCATCGCATATTACTGTCTTGTCCCTGTGCCGGGCACTCTCTTTAATTCAGGCCTTTTCCCAAGTTATACTAGTAAATTTAATACGCAATAGACTAGAGCCATTATTGTAAGTGAGTTAGCGAAATAAATTATTTTCTCTCTCTATTATGAACGGCCATGACTTCGAGTTTCCCATGATAGATATTTAAAAATTGTGGCTCCGAGTCGTCGAGGAATGTAGATTATGGAATTATCTCTAAAACTTAGCCTTCTTGTCGCGACATAAAATGCGATAAGTTGGAAAACAGCAAGCATTGAAATTATAACAAACTACCGATTTTGCAGTTACTATTTGGTCCAAAGGCTGTAGAAGCCACGCGACGATTGGTCAAATTGATTCCATTCGCCCAATAGGAGACCTGTTTCTAAATACAGTAGTGGGGATTCCCCAGTCGAGAGACCAGATTACGTTCCGGAGGACACTTTGCTAGGAGCACTACGAGAGTAAAGATGTAGTCACTATGTTTCCCCCTTTTTGGGCAGGTTTATAAGTTTATTTCAGTAGTTAATGTAGGAGCTAGTTTTATTTTTTATTAATGTTTAAATTTACTAGTAGTGCCATGTCCTGAAAGGTTTAATTGTGTTTCTTCATCATGTACGAATAATTGTTTCTTCAAATAACCGCTAAGGTACGTAAACTAAGGTTAAAATATAATTTAGGGAAATTAATTAAGTGAAACTTCAATCAAAAGATTTTATCAACAAGCCTGTTATTTTTCAAGTTAATAATATTGATTGAGAATAATCCTTTTGATTTTATTAGTGATGGAAGATACTTATAATTTTTTTCTACAGAAGTATAGAAAGTTTTCAGTTACGTTACATTTGAGTTATTGTTTCTGGAGATATATTATCGTAGAGTATTGCTGAAAGTCAGGAAGATAGCCTTTAAATTGGAATGAAACTTTTAAGATTATGTTCATATTGAGTTTATGACATTTTTTAATTTATATTTTTCAGACTCTGTTTTCTTATGTCATTAAGGCTGTCGAATGATTTAGTAAATTTTTTATGATAGAAATCTTAATAGACGAAGAAGAAAGTTTTTCTTTTCCAGGAAATTAATATTAATGAATGTTCAAATTTTAATACAATTTAAATTATTTTCTATGTGTCTACTAATTTTATTTAATTAAAGGTAAAAATTCCACAAGATGAATCTTATAAGGCAAACATTATCTTTCCTTAAAGTGAAATTTTCAATATTTTTTTCTTTTATTGTGTTATAAAGTGTCTTGTTTTATTAGGTGATAAATTCATAATTTCAGTTGATACTAGTTTTTGGACTTGTATTGTAGGTAAATCAAATCATAAACTCTGGAATGTTCATTTTTAATTAAGGTTCTGAGCAGTTTTGGGCGAATGCCCGTTATTTACACTTGGATTGCGTCCTATAGTTCATAAATAATAAATAAAATAAATGTTGGCTGGCGCACAAGTTTCCAACAATACTAGCCGAGCTACTATATGAAAAATTATATTGATTTCGCAAACCAAACGAAAAATATCATATAAGTTAGCATCATTTCAATTTGAATTATTTGTGAAGAAAGATCCATTAATTCTGATAAAAAGAATCAGTAGTTTAAAGATAAAAATCTATATAAAATGAGGATTCAAAGAATGAAGAATTTAATTAATTGTAATCAATAGATAACTCCTGTTTTAGCTTTTGATGAATTGTAGGAAGAGTTAGAAATTAATGCTGTAATACATTTATTTACAGCGGTTCATGTGTGTCCCCAAACCAACTTCTTGTACTACCACCCCTTTGGTTCCGCAACTTTATGTAACACCGCTTCAAGACACCCGTTCAGACGACAGGTCTAGGGACGTAAGAGGACGTCGCCGTCAAGCCAAATTCAACCGGTAAAAGCTCACCGCCAAAAACAAGGTACTGTAACCCCGACGATAAAGCAACGTACAAACCAACGAAAGTGCAGTGTAGTGAAACAAAGGTTCATTCGAGAATGTCAATCAAAAGTGGGGATTCAAAATTATTATGAAATGGGTTATATGGGTTACTATCGACGAAACTTGGGTTCAACGGGCTTTTCTTTCTTGAGTAATTTATGTTGAAGTTAATTATTTGTTATTTGATGACTGATATTGTTTGGTTTTGTGACGTATTGCTATCTAAACGGGGATAGTAATGCGCCCCCGAATCAGATGAAGAATGTCAACAAAGTAACATGAAATTGTTGTTTCTGTTGTTCGATTTTAGTTGCCAATGTTTATTGAAACTGTTTGTATTTTTCAATTATTTCAAATTGTAGTGATTTTCTATAGTATAAACCTATTAAATCAGGCATGGCAAGATTAATTGAAGTTTTCTTGACTCTAGCCCGTTCACCTGCATGAATTAGGTATAGACTCAGGTATTTTCTAGATGTGTCGGCCTATTTCTAAATTCTAAATTTTATTCAAAATTATCTTATCTATTATCTTTTAAAAAGTGCAGGCACATCCCAATGCCTTATGAATCATAATACTTGAGTTACAAAGAATATTAATAATTTTTAATAATAAATAAATGGATAATTGAAGCATTATTATTATTAAACGAAATTATAATTAAATGCTGTAAATCACCCCGAAGGCTTCTGCTACTGCAAATATTGACAACAGGGTAAACAGCTAGATGGAAATTCGATGAGCGCTACTATACAAAAATTATTTTTGTATACGGAGATTGTCAGTTTGGTGCAAGGGTAAGCATTCCTGACCGGCAATCTGGAGGTACTGGGTTCGTTTCCCGGGCTGACAAATTATTTTTGTATAGTAGCGCTCATCGAATTTCCATCTAGCTGTTTACCCTGTTGTCAATATTTGCAGTAGCAGAAGTCTTCGGGGTGATTTACAGCATTTAATTGGAATTTCGTTTAATAATAATTATTCATTAATTAGCATTTAAACAAATGCAACTTCCAATTTATTTCCATCTGTAGATAATTGAAGCATTTATTATTGAAATTTCATTATTAAAAAATTGAAAACCTGAATTCACATATTATCTGAACTAGAATATTGTTTTCAAAATGCATAATTTTGTTACGAGCAAATTGGATTAGATTGGATTTTCAAATGTACCGCCATTTAGACCCCATAAAATGGCCGCTCCATTAGGAACACGAGTGTCATGACGTGTATTTATAGACCTTGGTTCAAAGTCACGGAGAAAACGCAACAGGACGCCTACTGCAGTATATTTATTGATGTTTTATGAATCTGTAATTGTTTTGTGAAACAATACATCTGCGTTCACCTGCATAATTATAATAGTCATCCATTGTGATCACACCCTTATGTGCAATCATCAATTAAATTCATCGAATGTAACTGAATTTTTGTTGCTTGTGTGTTGCAGTGAGTGAACAGTTGTGGCCGCTTCTAGAGAGTCTATTCTCGCCGTGGCTAAACCCGTACTTCACCCGCAACCTGTCCGAGCCAACGGCTGCTTGGATCCAGCAACTGACCGACGACCGATCCGTTTTGCCGCCCTGGATTGTCACCGATGTGGCGCACGCCAACAAAATGGCCGCCATGTTCACCGAGTGCATACGATTCATGCTCGATACCTTACCAGGTCACCAATTTATTTGCAAATACAAGAAATATTTTTACAGATAAAAATAATCATTAAATTACAAAGGTTTTTAGCGTGACTGGAAAAATAAGCCTTGAGCCCCAACCACGAGTTCTAAAAATACATTAATTAATATATATTCATCATCAAAGTGAGGCATCATAATTTTCTTTTTTTGAAATGCATCTTTTCCTATAACTTGAGGTCCTTGTGTGGTATATTACGTTGATATTGCAATTTTCTGGACCTCACTATAATACAATAAAACGAAGATCCGAAGTTCCACGGCCCATTAGATCACGTGAAAACTTCGAGACAGTGAGAACTTCAATTTTGCAGTCTCCGAGACGCACGCAAAAATGCGTCAGCCCTTGGACTTACTGATCGTTCTCTGAGAAGGATTCTTCACGAAGACCTTCATCTCTATACAAAATTAATATAATTTACAAAATGGCTGTTTTGAAGGAATGCTTCCCAGAATGCCTTACCTTAATTAGAGGCGATTTACAATGGCCGGCTCGATCTCCTGATTTGCCCCCGTGCAATGAAGGTATAAAATATTAAATAAATAAATTAGATATTATTATTATTAAATTAAATGCTGTAATTCACCCCGAAGACTTCTGTTACTGCAAATATTGACAACTAGATGGAATTTCGATGAGCGCTACTATTCAAAAATTATTTGTCAGCCCGGGATTTGTTATTTCCCGGGCTGACAAATAATTCTTGAACATCGAATTTCCCTCTAGCTGTTTACCCTGTTGTCAATATTTGCAGTAGCAGAAGTCTTCGGGGTGAATACAGCATTTAATTTGGATTTTAATTTAATAATAATAATTAATTCATTAGCACTTGAATAATTGCAATATCTCAGTAATTTCCATCAATAAATTAAGTATTGTATGTAAAGTACTGTGGTTCTTAATTAAGATAAGTGAAACATATATTTATTTTAGGTTTATATTTATTGAAATTCCACCTAAATTGTAAATACTAAAATACAAAATCAAAAATCCCATCCAATTCCATCAATTGATTTTTATATCCTCAATTTTGATACTCGAGAAATACTGCAAATAATCTCTACTCTTCTTTTGATAATCTTCAAATAATTTTTTCTTTTACTTTTCAGGCTGCACAAATATTTTAAGCTTTGTTTGGCAATTTTATGTGATAAAATATGCTCATGCGTCAGTCAAGGAACACATTCTGAACTTGATGCACAGTCGCCTGCTCACACTGCCTTGGAACCGGTTCATGCCTTCGTTTCAGGATATCGATCTTATGCTAAGAGTAAGCAATTATATTATTAATATTATTATCATTTAGTTCTTTTCACTTGCAAAAAATCCAGTATAATCATAGCAGGTTATGTAGAGTAACTAAGTATAAACAGATTACTATAGCTACAAATTATTGTCAACCAAGTCAATGGTAATCCAGGAGTGAAAGTTCTTGTGAATAATTTCATGGATTTGTATAACGTACACAAATTTTAAGCATACTATTGCAGCTTTAATATAATAGAGATTTTTATCTCTTTTCTGTATAGGGCTACTTGTAATATAAATATAAAGCAAGATAAAAATGTCAGTACCCTTTTAGAAATATTTTATCACAACATGTTTCGGACATTTATGCCATTTTTGAAAATTTTTGAAAATGACTTGAATGTCCGAAACATGTTGTGATAAAATATTTCTAAAAGGGTACTGAAATTTTTATCTTTCTTTAAATTCAATTTTTTTAATTTGTTGACGTTGTCTATACATGTCGCTGTTAATGACAATTAAAAAATCTTTGATTTATTTAGAATAAATATATTGATAGACTAGAAGAATCGAATAGGTTTTGATGAATTGCTCGTTTTTTCAGGTTGTTGATCAATTCTTGCCCGATTGTCACACATTTTTGGGAGCGATTTTCATCGAAGTACATTGGTACAACCTAGTCCAGCATATCACCGCCAACTGCTCGCCTCAGGCCGCTTCGAAAGCGCACAGTGCTCTTCTGCATCTTCTAGTCAAACTTTCGAACGAACCTAACATCAGACAGGTACGCCAATAAAATATCAATACTATTCGGATTCAATTTTATTCTTGGACTGTGTCGTCACCTATGAATTTGGAAGAATAATAGTACAAGTTTATCTTATAAAAACACTTCATTCACATGGGCTCCTTTTTAAGTTAATGAAAACAATATAAAAATCTTGAAGTACCCTTTATTTCTTAAAAAAACTTTAAAATAGTTCAACAGCTAGTTTCGGCGATCACACCATCGTCAGGTTATAAAATAAAATTTTATATCAATTTTTAAATAAAAATGATTTAATTTTAATCAATCGATCAATAAAATAGTGGTTTATTTTTCACGATTATCTTATTATTTCATCTACCAATGTTATTACATCAGTTTCATATGTATCGTGAAAAATAAACCACTATTTTATTGATTGATTCATACTATAAGTACATCATCAAGATGATCGGGAGAGAAAAAATAAGGTAACCTTGTGCTATTCCTCTCCCAAATTTAGTTAAGGTTACAAATAGTTCGAAATAGGAAAAGTCTTTTATAGTGAGGTCCATGTTATAATGGCAGTGTAGGAAGATAGGAGAAAAGGGTTGCCAGATCTCAGCCTTGCCACCCAAACAGCTGATACCGGTATATCTGATGAATTTAACTGTTCATTATTGTTAAAAATGGTTAATCATATTTCATTTGTCAAGAAAATATATTTTTTAAAGATGTGATAGCAAATTTTCATGATTGAGATTGACTATTTTGTCAATTAGTTGAATTTCTACATTGTTGATAAACGATGTGGCAACATCGCAATGCGTGAAAGAGATAGCGCCATCTGCTTTGTTGAACGATAGACAAAGATGGCAATACCATTGCAAATCACTCACTGCCATTATAACGTGGACCTCACTATAGTTGTTCACATTTATATATGAAAATTATATTTCAATAATTATAATTCAGTGACTCTTATCCTACTTAATAAATGGGTTTATCACTCTGTGGAGTGGTAGTGAAAGTGGAAGGTCGTTGACGTTTACTATCAAATACTGTGTATCAATCACTATTAAATTGTTCATAAATTCTAGGAATAGTTATAAATGATGGTGACCAGCGAGTTTGAATATGAGCACGAAACCGTCTCTGTTTGAGCACCGCACTTTTTGTTTAGTTAAAAAACAACACTGTCTTTATTCGTTGTTCAACAGACAGTCTTTTCTTGTCGGCCATGTTAGAACGACTGTTTGAAGGAAGGAATCATTTGGTCACGACTAAACAACTTTCCATGTAGCGCTGTCACGTCTGTCAGCATAAAACATAGAAATAATTACAAACATGAAAAATCTGGTGGGGCGCACTCACACAACTTTCCTTGCCGTTATGAAAATTGATCACCTGACGCTAGTGTTCACGCGCATCTTAACTCTGCTATTCAAAGATCTGAGCCAGCTGGTGACAGGACAATAACGCTGGAGACACACGAGGTCTGCTATCTCTTCATAGTGAATGATTTAATAGAATCAACAGTTGCCAACAGTTTGCAATTGGATAATCACATTTTCTCGACTTTCGAGCTTATTTTTGATTTTAGGCGAAAATGTTACTGAACATCAATTGTAGAGATTTCCATGCTCAATCTTTTCCACTTGAATTTTTTTGTTTAAATTGTAGATCAATTCTTGCCCGATTGTCACACATTTTGGGAGCGATTTTCATCGAAGTACATTGGTACAACCTAGTCCAGCATATCACCGCCAACTGCTCGCCTCAGGCCGCGTCCAAAGCGCACAGTGCTCTTCTGCACCTTCTAGTCAAACTTTCGAACGAACCTAACATCAGACAGGTACGCCAATAAAATATCAATACTATTCGGATTCAATTTTATTCTTGGACTGTGTCAACACCTATGAATTTGGAAGAATAATAGTACAAGTTTATCTCATAAAAACACTTCATTCACATGGGCTCCTTTTTAAGTTAATGAAAACAATATAAAAATCTTGAAGTACCCTTTTTTTTTAAAAAAAAACTTTAAAATAGTTCAACATCTAGTTTCGGCGATCACACCATCGTCAGGTAATAAAATAAAATTTTATATCAATTTTTAAATTAAAATGATTCAATTTTAATCAATCGATCAATAAAATAGTGGTTTATTTTTCACGATTATCTTATTATTTCATCTACCAATGTTATTACATCAGTTTTATTTGTATCGTGAAAAATAAACCACTATTTTATTGATTGATTGATTCATACAATAAGTAAATCATCAAGATGATCGGGAGAGAAAAAATAAGGTAACCTTGTGCTATTCCTCTCCCA